>NC_142775.1:25398461-25551205 GCF_988280905.1 Pimephales promelas | reverse complement strand
TAATGCCACTCTACAATACTATTATTTGGTGTATTGCCACAGGTTGCACATTTTCATAGTGATTTTCAACTGTACATTGTGATGCAATAACACTGCCTGCTGATAATTCAAGAGTGTTTTGTTTCTTTTTGGAACGATTACATTTAGTAGCTCAGCACTCACCCCATCAGGACCTGGACCAAGTATAAAATTAGACACTGCCAGTAAGAACTTATTAGATTGACCCCATATCAATAGTCATGTTTGTGTCTACTTAATAAAGGCACAAAAAGGGCATTATTAGGGGTAGTTTTTGTGCTCAGTGCAATGGAAAAAAACAAGGTCTAAGTTTAACTTCTTTTAACATTGAGCACCTCATTTAGAATGCTGTCGCACATATATCAGTGCACATCAATATTTCTTAATTCATGTGCCATCTTAATCTTTAATCAACATAATATTGATATTTAATACAATATAATGACATCTCTTCTGTTCTCTGATGATGTGTTTACTGGTGCAAGGGCAGGACAACCTGTCACTTAAGTTACATGACATCACAGCAATAGTAAACAACTATCCATCCAGTCAATTCCCCATGGAAATTATGAAGTCCCGCACTACATGTTCTCTTATTCGAGAAGCCGTTTCGCTTGGATATATGCCAGTATAGCAGGGAAGAAAAAATGATCGCAAATTAAACTAAAAAATGCGCTGTAAGAAATTATTGTCTGTTTTAGACTCGGATTCCACTCCAAGAAAGGTGGTTATTTTGTTCATTCCCCAAAATAGCTTAATTATTATTAACTACGGTGCAATAAACAACTTCATCAAGATCCTTATCATTTTTTTTTCTTAAACATTTACATGCATAGGTAGTTTAATTTCAGCCAGACAAAAGCATTAATTTGTCTTTTTAAACTGTCATGCAAATAATTAGTTCTGATGAAATTGGTATTTTTATTGAGGTTGTTCCCCCATGGTCAGTCTTGCAGACCTAGGTGTTGCAATGTATAAATCGGCTTTATTAAATTAGGCCTACACCTTGCATCGTGTAAAATTGGACGGACAGCTAAAGGCTGTAGCTCAACTATGCAAAAACTAGTACTTTCAAACATACTTTTTTTTTTTTTTTTTTTTGCTTAATGCTAAAAAAAACATGTCAGCTCAGTAGGGAATGACACATGCACCCTTCTCTAAGCTGATGGGAAAATCTGACTTAATAAGGTGCTTAAACAAGGTGCTCCTGGCCTGGACTGGGTGAGGCGCAATTGGGCGGTACATTTTAGTACATTTTATTTATCATATTCTCCTTTGACTTTTGGTAGGTCAGATCAAATGGGCAGCTTGTTTTGTGCTTTACATGTGTGCATGTGGTACAGAAGTTTTTTATTTTATTTTTTTTTACCTGCAGCGAAGAAGATTGAGAGTATAAATCAGCCATTGTGCGTGCGTGGTGACGTGTCTCAGGACAGGACTTATGTTCAGTGAGAGCAGCTGTGTTTGCAATGGGGAAAGTGCACACGCCTTATGAACCTAGTAGAAACCCACTTTCAGTGTTGATTTACTGTGAAACCACATGAGACTGTCTCTAGGAAATTTTAAAGAGTATTTTCTGGTGGCTCGTCTACTACTATCAATCCAATCAAAGGTATGGTGAAGGGTCTTACATTTAAAATGTCTCTCTGCGTTTAGAAGTTGTATTTGCTGTAAAAGTCTGCACGATAAATTTAAATCTTTCCCCAAATCAAAATCTTCCCCCATTTCCATGTTCTCTTGCCACACAACCATTGCTGACATTTTGAGCTGAGACTTGGGGTTGCAGAAGTACACATGTGTATGGAGCTCGATGTCAACCCTGTCTGTGGTTTGCACATAATTGACATGTTCTCAGAGTTTGATGATGAGCTGAATGCTGTTTTTCTCCCAAGCAGAAGCAGTGAGCCAGTATCAACAGCCAGAGCATTCAGACAGAAGTGAAGTCATGTCACCGGAAGAGGACGCAGCTCTGAACACAAGAAGGGAAAGTAGGGTTGTGTGTGTTTCGGTAATGTCTGAGACTTTAGGTTTAGGAGCTGAACAGCAACAGATGTGACTGTGAAGGCGTGTTCTTCTGCCCCCTTGTGAAGTCTCTCTCGTTTTCCTTTCATTTATTTATAATTTAGTTAAAGTAAAAAGGTGGTCTTAAGAATTTGAAAAATTTTATGCAAAGAAAAAAAAACAAAACAAAAAGATTGTAAACTATGTAGGTCACTAATTATATTAGTGATTGTGACCATTGTTCATGTTATTTTGAAGAGAAGTTCTTCCATTTTCATTTTTTTTCTGATTTTAGTTTTTTAGGATTCTTTGATTGATAGATAATTCAAAATTTCAAAGGTTTTACTGTCATTTTTGATCAAATTAATACATCCTTAATAAACAGATTTTTTTTATTTCTTTAAAAAAAAAACTAAAATAATAATAATAATAAAAACATGACGGTATAAATGGAAGCATCATGCAGTTATCAACCTATATTGATGTGTCAAGTGTGTCTTTCATTTCTTTAATTTCCAGGGAGATGTGATAACAGCAAACATTCATCTTTACCGGAATGCAAGGTATGTCCTGCAGCACTGAGGTCTGATACTCATCTAATGAGGCTGTGTCTTTGACTCACTAAATGTCTGCGTTCAGTGAAGGAATTTACATCCACTCTGTTTGATTCAGAGGGAAGTTGGTGTTAGCCATAAGCTCATATTCAGCACTGGTGATCAATCATTTGTGATGAAAATGATTTTTGTAAACTGAGTCCTACTCGCCTTGTGCAGATTCTTAGGCAGCATGGGAGTTTACAGGATTCATTAGTATGTTTATCTATAAATAATCATGTGGTTATTTCAGAGACTTGTCTTTATGCCTGAGTGTTTGATCTTTGTCAGTAACATTCACAGGTCCAAATCTCAATTCTTCTTCAATGAAATCAATAAATCAACCCTTTGTACGCCAGTATTCCAATGCCATAAGCAGAACAGTCAATGATCTTTAATGCGATCAAAAAGTTCTGTGTTACTGGTATATTTCTATATACTGTATATGTCTTGCTCACATTATCTGCTGTAACATTAAATGATCACACAAATACCAATATCAGTCCAGATTTATTTGATGTAGATTTCAAAAATGAATAAGATCGTCTGAAAATAAAATGTTTTTTAATCATAGAGCCTAGAGAATACTTTCATTTTTTCGACATAATTACTTGCAGTGACTAATGACACTACAGTTATGTAACATAATTGGAAAAAAAATAACAGTAATAAAAAAAATACTATTTTACAGAATATGTTCTTAAGGAATAAGGATCTTTTGTGGAAAGAAATTTAGAATAATTGTGCTGCTCTGTCCTAAAGCACCATCTACTGGATGAAGTGTCATAGTGCATGTCCATAGGCATCAACTTTAATTCTGCTCTTATTAGTGTACAAATATGTCCTCTTCTTTTAGGGGTCACTCTTGGATTCTTCTTGGTCAAAAGTGACCAAACCCTTAAAATTTTAAAATTTTTTGTAATAGATTTTTTTTCAATATTGTTTTATTATTGTTATTAGAATTTTTAGATTCTTTTAGAATTTTCAAAGGTTTCTATGCAATAATTATAAAAATTTTATCAGCTATTTTTTCCATTAGAATTAATATATATATATATATATATATATATATATATATATATATATATATATATATATATATATATATATATATATATATATATGAAGAGTTCAGATGCAAAAGCCTCTAAATGCCATTTGAAAGTTTCTTCTAAAATGACCATTTTTATCAAGCTTGCATATTCAAGTTCAGTAATTTCACTTAAATGACAATTAATAGGTAATCTTCATTGCCATTTAAGTGAAATTACTGAACTTATACAAGCTTGATAAAAATGATCATTTTAGAAGAAAATTTCAAATGGCACTTAGAGGCTTTTGCATCTGAACTCTTCATATATATATATATATATATATATATATTGTTCAATAAATGCAGCATTTCACATTAAAATAGAGTGCAGGCCTTTAAAAAAATGAAGTGAGAAAAGTGCCATCCAGTGTCGTTAAAAAAATATGTATAATGTCGTGTAACCGCCTGGCCATACTATTATTATAATAGCTCCCTATATAAATAGAGAGGCATTTTGATTACCATTGATTAGATTTTTTTAAAAGACATTATTTCTCAATTTATTTATTTTTTATTATTTAGATATATATTTAGACACTATAAAAATTACTTTTTGATATTTTTTATATAGTTTTGTTAGATTAGTATCAGGTTTTGCATTATGATTACAATTAAACAATAACATTGGTTAGAAAGGGAACACAAGGCATGCATTGCATTACTCAGTATTTAATGATAATAAAAAAATCTAATAAAATAAGGATGAATAGTGATGATTTTTTACACTTTATACAGACATTTTGCAACTAATTGGTATTTTATTCAGTTTAATTATATAAAAGGTAATAAAACTTTAGAAGGGAACAGTAATTAAGATCTTACAGCACAACTTCTTTGGCAGTTTTCATGTCTTTCAGGGTGTGTAGGCCTTTCACAGACTCACAGATTTTGAAATGGCCTGTATTAAACCACAAAATGAGCTGGCACATGATGTTTTTTTAATGTTCACAGCTAATACAACAAAAGTCACCAAGTATCAAAAAATCAATAATTCAAAACGTAAAAGTTTTTGGTCATTTTTGACCGAAGAGGACCAGAGGGTTAAGAGTCGCCTATATTCCACTCATGTGCTATTATTCTAACTCATATCTTCGGAAGACATAGGCTATGTTAGCTATGAGTTTGGGACATTAATGATGACAGATTGTAAGTGAACTATTCGGAGCGAGACATAAGTGACTCATTAATTTGGAGTGTGTGAGGGAGAATGTGGGCTTGGGTGTATTAGTTGGTGCGTCTTTGTGGTTTCTACCATGGTTTAGACTTGAGCAGGATGTTGTGTCATGGAATTAGATGTCATTCTATGAAATTCTGTTTCTCTCTTCCAGAAAGGTTGAGACAATGTGACCTGGAAACCAAGATCAGCTTTGACATAAATGTATTTAGTAGTATGCCATTTCTGTAAAGTTCACTAAATGAGCAGATTCAAGTCATGTCCAACTGATCTTTTTTTCTGTGCCACAGTATATCTTTTTTTTTTCTTTCTACCTCCACTTTTAATAAAGAATTACAACCTCATATAAAGGCCAGCACGGTAAACTGTTAATCTGGAAGCAATTAAGTATGACAAGTCAAGCTGTATATTCTGTTTGATGAAATTATCTAATGGAGTGATCTAATAATTTCTTCACTAGCCTCATAATAAAGTATGGCATACAAGACTAAATCAATATCATAAATTGTTTTTATCCCATCATTGAAACAGATAGGCTAAATGTCTGTTCAGCCGTTAAAAGTTACCGGCTGAACTTTTCTTTGATTTTCATGTGTTTCGGGTGTAGGCCTTTCACAGACTCACAGATTTTGAAATGGCCTGTATTAAACCACAAAATGAGCTGGACAGTGTTATAGTAGGCTATGGCATGAAGTCACGAAAGGGGAAATGGAAATAACCGTTTGCAATTCATGTAGTAGGCATGCAGGACTGTGAAACAACACTTCTTAAATTGAAGTCGGAGTACAACAGACGGGTGTTATTTTGATGAAATCTGCAAGCAATTAGCCTACTCCTGACTGTCTATGTTGGAAAAAATAAATTCCATTTAAAAATGGTTAAATAGTTTTACACAACAAGAAAAAAAAAAGAGAAAACAAAGTATCCGAAGGCCAGTCTGTTTCTGCTGTTTAAGTTTATTCAGAGTTTTATCTCAGTGATGAAATCAATGATGTAATTTTACATTTAGGCCTAACATAATAAATAAATAAATATAACAATTAAAATAATATATATATATATATTATATATACTAAGTATATACAGTATATACAGTATATATATATATATATATATATATATATATATATATATATATATATATATATATGTATATTAGGGCTGTGCAAAAATTAATTGCGATTAATCGCATCCAAAATAAAAGTAAAAATAAAAGTCTGTGCATAATATATTTGTGTGTGCTGTATATAATTATTTTGTATATACATACAGGCATGTATATATTTAAGAAAATGTGTTATTCATATATAAAATATTTATATAATATAGATTATGTATTTATATATACAGAATTTAAACGCAAATAATTCTTAAATATATACATGCATGCATAGGTATTTATATATACAAAATAATTATATACAGCACACACAATTATGTAAACACAGACTTTTATTTTGGATGCGATTAATCACAATTAATTTTTGCACAGCCCTAATATACATATATATATATATATATATATATATATATATATATATATATATATATATGTATATATAGTTATTTTGACCTTTTTATAGATTTTGTAATGTTTTAAGCATTAAAATATACAAACAAAAGAAAATTAGTTAATTTCAAGTTTATATGATATTCTATGTAAACAAAGAAAACACTTTTACATCTTTTGAAAAGACTGGAGACGAGGTGTCTATCTTCTTGTATAGATTAAAAAAATGGTGGTCTTAATCTAAAATCTGATATCTGTTACAATGTTTCAATTAAAGTGTAGCAGTGATTTCATCACTACAGGCTGCAATTCACGCTCTTGTCATTACACAAGCTAAGTTAATGGACTATTCTTAGTGGACACAAACCAATTCAAGACCATTCAATAGTACCTATAGCGCCTTCTAGCAGGGCATATGCTCTGCTCTGGGGGCTTCCCCAATCCAGCCCTCAACAATCGTCATCATTTACTGAAATCACACGTCAGACCACACCTAACGGAGTCGAGTAGGCAGGAAAACCATTTAAACTCACAACACAACATGATGTGTTTCACACAGTGCATTGGGTGACCGCTGCACTAACATCTGTATGATCCGCTGCGGAGTGAGAGAAATGCGCGTGTTAACGGTATTCGCCGTTATATGTGTCCTGAAGGAGACTGAAGCTTGGGGTTACAAGAATGGGATACTGCACAACTCTATCTGGCTGGGTATTTATTTCACTTGTTCTTACTTTTTGATCCAAACTGTGTTATAGAATCGCTGGACATGACTTGTCAATATTTTAAAAGTGCGGTTTCTTAACTTTTCCCCTCATAATGATTTTAAAAAGCAAAATCTTTAATTTACCTACTGTTCAACAGGGTTTAGGCTATATGTTGTACAATACTGCATGTGTGCATTTCGCTTTAGAACCTAATGAAAGGCTTATTTCTGTGAAGGCTGATAGCAGCCAGTCTGAAGGACCTTTTAAACACAGGGGAAATGACTTCATTCTGTTACACAGGCTAACGTTACTGCAACTTACCCCAGGGCACCTCAAAACACTTTCATCAGGATCCAAGAAACTCACTGGCAGTGAGTTTCTTGGATCCTGATGACATTTCTTTGTAGATTAGAGTTGTTTGTTAAGACATAGGACAGAAGAACAATCTGAATTTAACTGGCATTTCACTCTTTTCCTGTGTAGAACCAACAATTACCAATGTTTTAGTTGTAGCTACCTGTGATTAATAAATTGATAGCCTAAGTTGTGTGCGAATTATGGGGGATAAATAGAATAGCATACGAAATGATATTAGCCTTCTTGCTTTGCTTCATTGAAGTAACTCCTGAAACTTAGGAAAGTTTGGATAGTGGTTACCTTAGATGAACCCCACTTCTGCTCTTTAAGTCAGGTAAATGCATACGCACTGATCTATAGGCCAATAGACCTTTACTGCCAGAGAAACAAGCACACAGCCATCTTTAGAATTTTGTTCATCTAAAAACTTCTGAGGTAGCTCTGTATGTTTCTATGGCATCGCTGCTGAAGAGTAATAGCTGGTGAAGTGGATTAACCAAAGTTGCATTGTGTTTGAAGCGGAGTAGACATTTCATAAAGTGGGTCATTCATAAATATGTAAGATCTTACCTTCATGCTATGGAAATACAAACCAGAAGACAAAACCCAATGGGTGCATCGCTGAAAAGGGGTGGGGCTACATAACTTCTATAGATCTATTACAGACCAATTTGAAATCAATGTCACGCTTATGTCATTTGCTGCTGTGGTGGCAGAAAAAAACAGTTGAGTTTCAAAAGTGGAGGAAAATGGGCCAAATCCACGTAAGAGAAAAATGCCTTTGGATTTCAGAATCGGAATGCAAAAAGAAATATCTTCATAGAATACCGTCATCGAAGATGCTCTGTGATGCTAAACGCAGACATTTATAGTTGCAAGCCACTGACTGTTGAAACATGTGATGATTAGATTACCATTAAAGCATGGATTTGATGTAAACAGATCTACATCATATTCTCTTATGCAGTTCATAAGGGCATAAATAAATGTTAATTGTGGTGGCAAAGTGTCTTGACAGCTACAACACATCTGAAAACACTTACGGCTAAACAAGCTACAGTAGGCCTATATATATTCATTCTTCAAATGAGTCTCCCATTTTGGGCTTTTCTCAGAGACATGTTTGGAGCTCACTAATGGTTGAAGTCTTCTGAAAACCTGGATGTTTGAGGCCAGCACAGTAAAATCACTGGCTTATAACTCATTTGAGACAGGATACAACTTCCTCCAAACTATGCATGCATGCTTAAAAACAACTGCAAAACAGCACGATGTTCTGTATCTGAGGTAAAAAGAGAGGCTAAGATTGACCTCATCTGGTTTAGTAATCTTAGCAACAGAAACTGGATGTACATCATATTTGTCCCTTATGTATTCAGGATGTTCTGCACCGTAAAATATATATGTTGGGTAAAACCTTCTAATATAAGTTCCTTGTTTTAGTTCTGATGTAATTTGAGTAGACAGGCATAATCATTGTTCTGAGATGCTGAACAGACCCAGATAACTTCACAGGAGTCCTCGAAGCTGAAAGTGTTGCCAAATGAGATCTATCCTCTCTCTCCTTATAGAGCAAGCAGCTGGAGTTTACCACCGCGAATCTCGCAAAGGAAGATATCAGCTGACGTATAAGGAAGCCAAGGCTGTGTGCAGTTTTGAGGGGGGAGATCTTGCTACGTATGATCAACTGGAGGCTGCTCGACAAATTGGTTTGTATCACACTTACAAATCTCACTTGGATCAGATGTCAAAATAAACAGCTAGAGAGGGCCTGGTCAATGGCATAAGTTTTGAAAGCTGAGCAAGTCCTGTAACTTGGATCACATTGATTAGGTTTTATTGTATAATAGTACATATTCAGAAACTATTTTGAATCTGTCAGCAAGCAGAATGATAATCAACATTCTCACAGTTAGATGTATTAAATATTTGCACACATCATATAAACAAAGCAAAGATCATTCTCCAGTGCCACCCAGTGTTTTGTTTAACTGTAAAAGTCTTTGTCATGTGTTGCCTGAGCAGTAACACCTGTTTTCTTGTAAGATGATTCCTTTTTCTTTGCAGTAAGAGTAAATTTTATCCAGACTTGAGCTCTGATCAGTAATGAGAACATTTTATGGTTAGTGCAGGCCTATGGCACTCTATGCAGGAGGTCTGCTTTGCTTCTTTGCATCTCTGTTTCCAGCCTTCAAATTGTGCCTATGGCTCCTCGGAACACAAGAGCCCTTTATTCTTCATACCCTTGAAAAAGACGAATTTCCTTCAATTATTAGCTTTGTCATAGAGAACATTTTATATTCAGTCTCTACAGAATGTGTTTGTGAAATACTGCAAATGCAATAATATGAACATTGAGAAAAATAAATAATGGAAATTTACATTACATAGATTTTTATGTATTATTTTTAAACATTATTAATCATTGTTAATATTCATTGTTAATATTGAATTCGTCAAGCCAACTTAATGATTCATTAAGTTGGCTTGACGGCAAAAGGCAAGACGGCTCGCGTGTTCAGATGTTTCATGTCCGAAGTTGATTGGCTCGAACGGGGCACCTTTTATGGCTTCCAAAACCGTGGAAAGGTCCCACATAGGGACTGAGGAGGGTCTGGGAGGATTCAGCCTCTTAGCTCCTTTAAGGGAATGGATGAACAGATCGTTCTTCCCCAGTGACTGGCCATTTGCGGGTTTTGTAAACGCTGCTATGGCCGACACGTAAACTTTGAGCAGGGATGGGTTCTGCCCTTATCCAGTTGCTCTTGAAGGAAGGTCAGAACTTACGTAACCCCACAGAACTATGGGTAAAAAGGCTCTGGCTTTGCACCAGCCAGAAAACACAGACCAGGAATTTAACACTCCCTCCGGGATGTTTGCGGGTACCCGTTGATGCCTCATGCGTGCAAGGACGGACCACATCTCCGGGTGAGGATGCCAAATCGAGCCCTTGGCCTGAGGGCTCCCTTCGCTCCTCCAGCACCCAGGCGGTCGGCAGCGAGTTAACCGTCCCATCGGCAACTCATTCCAGCGCACCGCCAAGAGCGTCCATGATGACGGACTCTCCCCACCATGCTCAATGGCACTGTGGATTCCCCACAGCGGGGATGACTCTCTGACAGCACGTTTCTCCTTCTTCCTGGGTTTCGGCACCAATGAAACAAGGTTCATTGTTATGGGAAGAAGGAGGCGGGAACCGGCGAACATTCAACACTTTAATAATAAAATAAACAAATACAAAACTTAAAGTAAAAGCCAGCAGCCCCTCACAGACAACTGCTGACACACACACCAAGACACAACATAGGTTCAGGCCTGTTCCTCTCTCGATCTGCACTGTTGTTGCTACTCCTTTATGCTTCCACTTGTCCGTGAGAGATGCAAGAAGGTGCGTCTCACAGGTGTCGCTCATTACCGCTCACTTTTTTTAGCCAACTTAAAGTTTGTCTACTAACTTTACTATCTAGTTATTAGTTGAATAGCTAATTAATTGAATTTGAGATCATTTTGATATTGTCTTTCTCCCAAAGGGTTCCATGTGTGTGCAGCTGGATGGTTTGACAAAGGACGTGTGGGCTATCCGATTGTTAAAGCTGGTGTCAACTGTGGTTTCGGGAAGGTCGGAATCATTGATTACGGATACCGGCTAAACAAAAGTGAAAAGTGGGATGTCTACTGCTATAACCCTGAGGGTGAGTTTGAGAGGTGGCATTTAGGGAAATCTGGGTGGATTAAGTCATACAAAGAGAGATTTGGAAAAATACAAACGTTGTATGATGCAAGCCAGTCCAGCAGTTAGGGATGTCATTTCATAAAGAAACACTCTGTCCCTGATAGACTGAATGGGCAAAAAATACGCATGCGCAGGACATCACCGTTTTCTCGAATCTCGAATTTGCGTTTTTGTAGTTTACATGGAGACGATAATGGTGTTGTGTAAACTACCCTTAAAAGACGTAAATTAAATTTGTCTATATTCAAAAAGAAAGATATAGGGGCTGTTTACATTCAACAAAAAATGGCCATCCATTTACACAACAATGGCGTTTTGGGGGCCTGAAAATGCAAATGAGTTTCAAAGTGCAAGTTTTCGAAAACTATACAATTACTGTCTTTTTTACAGCATTTTTAATTGTTTTCATGGATCTATGTGAACGGGGATCGTTTTGACAACGTTGTCGTCTGTATGCTAAAAACGCAAAGAAAAACTTTTCCAGTACATTATTGTTTTGTAAACGTAACCATAGATTGTACTGAAAGCCAGCTTTTCTTTTTTTTTTTTTGTCCAAGATAAGGATTTAAGTCCACTTGCTATATAAACGGATAACTAGCTGTCATACCAACTTTGTGATGCAGTTTGCAAATGTTCATTGAAACTATGGTTTTGGGAAATAGAAATGATTAAGAAATGATAACTATGGAACTTTCGACCATACTTGGCTATGGTTTGGGAATGATTTTGGGAAACACCCTTAACTTGGACTAAAATGTAGTCATTAGTGTGATAGTAAGGTATAAATCTCCATAGGGTTAAGACCCTTTCTTTATATCATTTTTTCAGACTTTCATTGGTCTCTAAACTATAAGGGTGGGGAAAAATTGTGGTCTAGACAAAGACAACCATGACTAAACATTGAGGGGAAAAGGCGATGGCTGTTTTATGGCACACGACTACAGATGGACAGAAAAATTGCAGCACAGGACATTATTCATATAAGTTACATTTATTGTAAAAAGCTTGCTTGTTTTCTCTGGCTGTGTTTTCTTGTGTGAATATGTAAAATGTCTCTTACTGTGAGTAATCTAAACGAAGCCCCGTGAAAGTTTTACAAGGTTTAGTAATGTTTTAACAGAGACCCAGTTGAGTTTGTGACTGGCTCTTTTCTCCTGATTTATCACCATGAGCCAGTGAAATAACTTTTCCCTATGGAGAGCTTGAGTCGGCAGTGATCTCAAAGAGAAGTCAGAGAGTAAATGGTGACCACATACTTTCAGGTTGAGATTTCCTGTCAAATGTCCTTTTAGACATGGCATTCTAAGTAAGCTCCCAATTGATCATTTAAGCAGTTACTACACCTGACCGTCATCTCATCTGATGAAACCGATCAACACACAGACGTGTTTGTTTTCATGTTTTATGGGAACTATCCATAACCCAACCCCTAAACCTACCGATCCCAGAACACTTTCTGCATTTTTACATTTTCAATAAAATTCCCTCAGTATGTATAAGCTGTTTTCTTCATGGGGACAAAAGAAAAAAAAACACAAAAAAACACACACAAAAAAAAAACACAAGGACAAGAATTTCAGATATTACCATCTTTGTGGGGATATTTTGTCCCAATAATGTAGGGAATACTTGACAAACACACACACACACACACACACACACACACACACACACACACACACACAAAGGTTTTGAATAATGATTTGAACAAGCATTGCCTGAAAGTTTAATTTAGATATTTAGGTAATTAAACTGTATCCAGTTTGTTCCCCTTTATTCATTATATTTTTAATTTATTGATATTTATTTATTTATTCATTTGATTTTTCATTTATTAATATTTATTTCTGTATTAATTTGTATACCTGTTGTACTGACTTTGCAGCAAAGGAGTGTGGAGGAGTGCACACAGATCAGGAGAAGGTTTTAGATTCTCCTGGTTATCCAGAAGACTACCAGGATGAGCAGATTTGCTACTGGCACATTCGTGTGCGCTACGGCCAGAGAATACGCCTGCGATTCCTAGACTTTGACATTGAGGAGGATACAGCTTGCCTCAGTGATTATCTGGAGATCTTTGACAGCTATGATGATGTTTCAGGCTTTGTTGGCAGGTAAATAATAGTTGTTTATGCTTTATTCACTATAGGCCTTTTAAGTTACATTTGCTGAGAGTTTGCAATGTAGCAAAAAAATAAATAAATGTAGTCCAAAAATAATAAAATAATTTTGTGTCTATTCTGGATAGATACTGTGGGGATGAACTTCCGGAGGACTTCATAAGTACAGGTCTGTTGTTGTAGTAGTCATTTTAAGTTTTGAATACATTTATTATTTTTTCTTTAATTCTTCCTCTTAATGGTTAGTGAACTAGAGTTCAGAGATTTTATCTCTGTTTCTGTGTTGTCTCTTGCTCAGGGAACGTCATGACTCTGAAGTTCCTCTCTGATTCTTCTGTGACGGCTGGAGGGTTTCAGCTACAGTACGTCGCTGTGAACTCCTCCCAGGAGTGATCTCCTCTCCTCATAGCGAGATCATGCTGACACCTTCTCTTGACCACTGTTTAATTCACTAATCACACTTCTTTTTACAAGTGTATATATTACTTTTTTTTTTTAACCACAGTGCAATTTAAAGCTAATAATAATCATAAATGTATGTGTTGGCATGTGCACATTTCAAAAACTCTTATAAAACAGTTTTCAAAATTGTATTT
The DNA here is from genome assembly GCF_988280905.1 of Pimephales promelas. Lineage (NCBI taxonomy): Eukaryota > Metazoa > Chordata > Actinopteri > Cypriniformes > Leuciscidae > Pimephales > Pimephales promelas. The sequence continues at coordinate 25,537,303 of NC_142775.1, read as the reverse complement.
AATGTTTTACAGTGTTTTAATGTGAACAACATTTAACCAAAATAATTCAATTGAAATCTCTTGGCTTTAATAGAAATAAACCCATTGGAAATATAGGCTAAGGATTTTTGTGTGTGTGTTTTTTTTTTTTGTGTGTGTGTTTATGTAGCCCTACATATAATATGCGTTAACGGAAAGCATTTTTTGCATGTTGGTTTACCAACATTCTTCATAATATATTCTATGCCTATACACAAATCAGTTTAGAACGCATAAGGAAGAGAAAATTATTTATAAATTAATTATAAATGTCATTATCCTGAGGTAAAAGTTGTAACTGTAGACATTCTAGCAACTCTGCTCAACACAACATACTAATAAAATAAATAAATAAATAAATAAACAAACAGAATTTGCCAATACAAAGTTATTGAATACTGCAGCAAATAACTGATGGAAAATATTGTTGAACAAAAACTTAAGAGTGCATATAGGCTACAATTCTTGATTTTTATTCAGACTGAGAATTATGATGCAGGGTCACACTTGGGCTAGTAATATATTTTTAGCTTATTTAGCATTTCCCTCGGTCAGAGAATTTAGGTGGTAAGGTATATATTTAAATGTACATTTACAAACTGTGATGTTAGGTGAGCAATTTTACTAATAATATAAACTATTCAAATGACCATAGTGTCTTAATTTGATGTACGTTCATCCAATAAATAATTTATGAGAGGGCGGAGTTGACGTCGGGTTGAAGGTGACGCGTCAATCGCGCGTCATGTTTGGCGCCAGCATTTTCGCGGGGAGTGTGGAGTGGACAGACGCTGCGCAGTCTTGATCGTTTACAAACACTGTTGTATAAACCCCTCTAATTTCTCTGATATACATCGTGTGTCGATGATATCGCCTTCATTGGTTGTTAGCGTGTCCTCAAGCGCGAGGTGAGACATCTTGAGTTGTGTCTGTTCATGAGTGTGTTCAGGGGGTTGGGTGGGGAACATGATGATGGTAACTAGCTCGCTAATAACTCTGCAGTCTTTGTAGGGGAAGTTCCTGTTGGATTAGATTGATTACAGCAAAAACGTACATGGCGGTTTAAAGTTTCCAATTAACGGCATATTTTTTACCTCTGTATTTTTCTGTTCGCGAGGTGCCCACAAGTTGTAACTGAACGCTCAACGCACATGTTAACACAATAGCTTTAAAATGCAAACGATAATGTGGACTAATATTTGCACATTTGACTGATAAGTTAGCGGCGTTAGTGCACACTCTCCAGTAAATACTTTATATTTTAATGCAAATACGTTATGATCTTTCGCAGAGAGGTTTAATAAAGATGGACGGCGTAACGTTATTGTTATTAGCCTCTCTGGCTAGCTAAACGTCGTATTTAGGGTTTATTCTCCCAAAATATGCCCTTAAGAAATAGTAGATCAATGCAAGAGCACAAAATAGAAATGTAGTCCAGTCATTAATGCCATTTGTGCGTCTGATATCTTATCATAACAAGAGAACACGATGTCCCGCATGCATCGATCTATTCTAGCTCACTTTCACTACCACTATAACATGCCATGGTTAAAATATTCACTTTTCATACATGCTGATTAACTGATTAATGCATAGTTTTTCATAATCGATTATTAATCGCAGGAATGCGTGATGCAAAACTCCCAGCCAGGGCTGTAGCATGTGAGGTGGAAGGTGAGTCACTCTGGGGTCCTAAAGGTCCAAGGGGGCACAGTAGTTTCTAAATATATTTTGAAAAGATTTAGAGGTCCAGAATTTAAAACTTCAGCCCTTCTCCTGTTACTCAACTGAATTGGTACTCCTTAATTTTTTTTTAAATTTTTTTTTTTGCATTACATCCTCTCTTGTAATTAATGCTACAAGCACATCTTGATTTCACAGAGTTAGACATATTTTGTTGGTCATTGAAAAAAAAATCCTATCTGTAGCTATAATCCTAAACATATTCCTACCCCTTTACCTAACCCTACCCACAAGCTATCCCTAAAATCAGAGGGAAATGAAAGGTGAAAACACTGATGAAGAGGCATCTAGCCCTGGTGGTTAGCCTGAATTTGACAAACTGTAAACGCATCTCTCAAATCTGATTGATGTCTGATTGATGATTGGCATGTTGTTCCAGGAACATGTACTTTGTGAAATCAGATTCTTCTGATGTGCTATGCATTGCTTCAATGTGTTTTATTATGTCTTTCAGGTTGTGAGGATGATGGCTGCAGTACCTCTATCTAGTGCTAGCCTCCTACCTCTTCTAGATTGTCTTGAGGATGAAGCAGCTGGACTGTCAGAGCAGACAGATGCCTATATCACCATCGCAAAGTAAGTGTTAGCTTACAGTTTTGGTGTCTGTCACTGTTGAGTAGGTTTTAGTCAAATTTTTTGCTTTATTTTTATGCTGGATTTCTGCTTTATTTTATAACTTTGACGTTTCTAGGTTTTAAAAACAAAAGGGTCTGAAATTGAAACATCAAGGGCTGAGGTGGGTAATAAGATGACATGATTTGATACAGGGAATAAAGTATATTGCAGGCCTATATACAGGGGCAGACTGGAGAAAAACATCCTGGGCACTGTAACCAGACCAGCTCACATTAGCACGCAGTCATACACATTAAAGGTAGTCACGCAAATGTGAGGTATTTGGTGGGTTCGGTGGTTGTTGTCTTTCATCCACATAAGCCAAAAACATATTTTCTGGATTTTCTCTGCCTAGAAAGTAAAATTAATTAAAAAATAATTTCATTTCTTCTACATAAATGATCCATTTTAAATACACATTCATCTTTCTAGAGGTAAAGTATCCCTTTAAAGAGGTTGTAAACCAAGTCCATGTAAATAGCGATTTAATCCAAGTCTTCTGAAGAGACTTCTATGCTTTATAATGTGAACATTTGGTTTTTTATTCACAAACTAGGGCTGGCCAAAAAAAATGATTTTTCGATTAATCAGGTTTTTTTTTTTTAATGTGGTTGATTCGATATTGATTCTCAAAAGCCATGAATAGATTTTTTTCCTTGAACGTGTCTTATTGACGTTAATCTTATTACTACTCATTACCACTAGATTCAGTTCTGATCATGCTTGATACAGGTGCACTTTTCAGTGTGAAAGGTGTTTGTTGAAGGAACTGTCAGTGTCCTCATCGAGCCAGTACTGCATGGTCACAAAAGTTTACCATTTGCATGCGTTTTCAAGCCTTGCCAATTTAAACATTGAAGTGAAAGGGAAGTTTTGTGAGCGCACACAACAGCGTCCAAATAATAAAATTAATTATTTCACGGCTCCTTGCACCTAAACGCACAAATTCACACATTTATCTCAAAATGCCCGCCTTTACGAGTATCCAAGTTAAGCTTATCGGTTATGGTTTAAGCAGTAGAGAAAGAACGCATGTGTATCCTTATTGGATCCGAAAGTGACAGCAACTTAATATCCCTGTTGCTGTCTGCAAAAGACAGAAAATTACTCTGCTCTTCACTTAACTGTTCTTGTAACTTTAAGGATTAACCTTTATTTATTCATTTATTTTTTTTATTGTGAAGATTAAATGCAGTGTTATTTAACATTTAATTACTTTTTTCAATTTCAGTAGCTGAAAACTAATGTTAGACCTACCTGAAAAACTTAAAGCACTGGTTATTTCATTTGTATTTTTGTTCTAAATGTATTTGTGCTATTGTTGCTTGTGATTATTTGCTCTTTTCTTTTTTTTTTTTTATTAATGAGTGGCTTTTGTCTGTCTTTTTTATTAATGAATGGCTTTTGTCTTGTTTTTGGCTTTAAATAACTTTGAAATTCATATTAGTTTAAATAGATTTCACTTTTATTTAAAATATTGGGTGTCAAACTTATTACAAAACAAAGATAAATTGGTTACAAAAAACCTCATTTATTGACTTATTACTTTTTTGTGATGGGGCTAGTGAATTTAATAATTGAATTCATTGAATTGAATCAAATCAAATTTAATTGAGATCTTGTGAATTGAATCGAGACATCTGAATTTACACAAGCACATCAAATATTGTGTAAAAAATGCTCAACTGTGTTTGCTTGATGTATGAGTAAGTTTTTAATAGATTGATTAAGTCTTTGTCGTTCTTTCTTTCTCCTAGCCGTCTCAATGGAGAGGAAGGGCGTCAGTTTCTGCCTGTGGTTGTAAAGCATTTTGCACGTCTTAGTAAAATCCTTTTGGTAAGTTGTCGCTTCTGTGAATTAAGACTCATTCACTGGCACTTTGTGCTTGTAACTGAATATTTAGCATTATAATTCTTTCTCCAAAATAAACAAGAAAAGGTTATTTCAGAAAACTGTATATCTTAACTAGGCATCAACCCTGTAAATCTTTTTATTTTTTTCAGGTACATATCTCCAGTGAGAATGAGGAGCTGTGTCAAGCTGCACTGCAGGCTTTGGGATTCTGTGTCTTCCACTCACACATCGTTTCAGTCATACCAGGTAAAAAGTTTAATTCTCTAGTATAATATTACATCCCCCCCCCCCCCCCCACCCCATAAGTAGTAGCGTCCATAATCCTCAATTTTCCCCATTGTTTCCTTCAGCAAATATTTCCGAAGATATTCTGTCTACACTCTGTAATGTCGTGGTAAAGTCCAAGGAGAAGTTTACATGCACACGAGCATTATGGGTGATTTCAAAACAGAATTTTCCGCCAGAGGTGGCATCCAAAAAGGTTTGCTTTAAAAACTTGGATTTAATGTTTTTCCCCCTGATATGATATTGTGTGTGGCTAAAATGTTTTCTACATTTCAGGCCCCAGAGATTCTCAAGAGTCTGGAGGCCTTGCAGACTCGAGAGGTTCAGTCAATCCTCATTGACCATGAGTCCCTCAATGTTGTTATAAGGTTTGATGAAGTTTCTCTTTCTTGGTACTGCCATTTTGCAAGGTCCTTCATACTTGACATAATCTGTTAATAAGATTTTGTGATGACCGTCAGGTTGCTGGAGCAGGCTCCCACTCAGATGGCTGCTGGAGCCGTGTGCTGGGCCAAGCTGGTTGTTCCTCTCGTGGTTCATTCGGCCAATAAAGTGCGCTTGCGTGCGGCAGCAGCACTGGAATTGGGCATGCCTCTTCTTCTGGAGAAACAGCAGGAGGTGGCAGCCATTGTAGAGCCAATGATGTCCTCTGTAAGTGTTATGTGGATGTACACAGCAGCTTTTTTTGTGCATATATTTATGTTTTTGCTCTCTATTGCTCTGCTGCCTCCAGATGCTCATCCCTGAAATGCAGAAGCTGTTTGCCTCTAAGAATGAAACGAATATGCTAAAGCTCTGGCCCTTGTTTGTGAAACTTCTGGGGAAAGTAAGATTCTCAGTCACTAAATGCTGCTCTTCAAGCATTTTTCAGTTCTTAATCTTGGTATTTTCAGTGTCGATAAGGGTGTGTTTCTGTCTCTTTTCAGTTGCTCCACAAAGGCGGTGCTTTTATTAATTCCTTGCTGTATTTAGAGGAGCTGGGTTTCCGCAACTCTTCCCCTAATATTAAGAAGATTGCCTTCATAGCTTGGAAGAGCCTCATTGACAATTTTGCCCTTAATCCAGGCAAGTTTCTTTGGAAATTTGGTGTAAGAGCCACTGTCATGGAAAACCTGCGAAAATCAGAGAATTACAAAATTGTGTCTTGTGGAAAGTCATGATGATAAGGTCATGGATATTTTTTATGCTTGGCTCAAATATGTTGGTGTTTAAAAATCCTTGTTTAGTGATCACAACTGACACGCCATTGAAATTTATTGGTCAATAAGTCTGAGAACTCTTAGTAACCGTCCAGCGACAGTTCATGATTATTAAGCGTTCTACATTTTCTCCCCTTTTGTTTTAAAGTTGTAACTGGTTTCTCTTGAGCAGATATCCTGTGCAGCAGTAAGCGTCTGAAGCTCCTCATGCAGCCCCTTAGTTCCATCCAAGTCAGGACTGAAGCTCTTCTGCTCACCAAGCTGGAGGTGTGGTGGTATCTCGTAGTCAAGCTTGGGCCCAACTTCTCCGCTAACTTTGAGCAGGTAAAATTCACTGTTTATGTTGATAGATGACTATCTTTGCAGACAGTTGTACCTAATGTATGGCCATGGTTCTAATGGTTAATTTCAGCAACAGTTTATCTGTCCTTTCTTTCCACCTCCTTCTTAAAGGTTGGTGTGCCTCTACTACACAGCACACTTCCTCCTGATTCTCCACTGCAGTCCCCCACTACACCTGCTCGTACCCCTAACCCAAGCAATGGCACCCCTAATACACCTAAAACAGGTACAGCTCATTTCCTTGTTGTTCCTTCATCATAACATCATATAAAGGGGATGGAATGAGATGGCAGTTTCGATTAGTTTTGTTTATAAAATGTAAAAAAAAAAAGTTCTATTTAAAGGTACAATATGTAGGAATTTTGTAATAAAATATTCAAAAATGACTTAAACAGTGTGATATATTTTCTGCAGTTGTGTACTTACAATATCCCAAAAGTCTCCAGAGTTTGTTTCAGAGAAATTCCATTTTTTTTTATTCCTGTCCACAGCCATGATGTAACCATGGTGACAGATGTGGACAACTGCATAGTGTGTAACGTTTAGCTGCAAGCTGTTGTAATTTCGTTGAAACATTATGGACCATGGCAAGCAGACTTTGGGACAAAAAAGGAGAACTAAAATGAGGATCAATATCGGCGTGGTGTTTTTGAAATGCAGATAACGATCAGTCCCACACACTTTGAAGGGGTACTACTGCAGTGGAAACGAAAAGCGATCCGAACTGTTTCGCGCCGAGTCGAAGCGTACTGAGCCGAACCGTACCGTACTATGCAGTGGAAAAGCGCCATAATATAGCATAACATTTCCTGTTCCTTGCAGTTTATTCATTATGGTGACATAAAATATTGCAATCAGACGTACAAGTAATACAAAAGCAAATAAATTACCTCATACGTGATCATGATTCATTAATTCCATAACATCTCTGGATGGTGAAATAACGTCATCTCCCATCTTTCAACTCTCCCTCATAGCATCATCAAGCTTCGCCTTTGTTATTGTTGGTAACTGCGACCTTTTGTGGTGAAAAATTGCTACATATTGTACCCTTAAGCTCCTTGATTCTTTTTTGTGTCTAGCCCAAATGTTGTCATATTAGCTGCATGTCATTTTTCATTTTCCTGTTCTCTAGGCATTCCCTCCTGCAGCACGACGAGCACTACTCCTCGCATGAATCTGAATAGCAGCATGCAGGCGTCTCAGTCCTACCGCTCCATTCAGCTCCTGGGACTAGAGATGACTCTTCACTGGCTCCTGGGTCCAGAGGTTATGGCCACAGCTGCTAAAGAAAGTCTTCAAATCAGCTTGGGTAATCATACACAAACAGTATTGTCTGAGCTTTGAAAATTGTTTTCCATCAGTGATGCATTGGGCTTCAAGGTCTATACAAAATGTAACGTGTGATATAAACGTGAATTTGATTAATAATCTAGAGATGTTCAGATGTACAACTACAGTCTAATATGTGGAACCTCACGTTACAGTGAAGTTCATATAATTGCAGTGATGGAATGAAATTTCAGATATAGCAGATGTCAACATGTTTTTTTTTTTTTTTCAGAGCCCTTGACACACCCGTTCCTCACCAGCCCGTCCTTCTTCAGCAGACATGCCTCTACCCTCATATCAGCCATCAGCGATGGCTTCATTGCTGTGGGAAAACATGCTCCAGGTATTCAACAATGTCATCTGCATAATGTAGCCTAAACTCCTAATGCCAACTTAACTTTCGCCTTTAGTTGTTTGTCTTTTTAAGGTTGTTTATTGTTAATTAGATCAGTCAGTAAAGGAAATATATGCTATTGCTGTCCATGTTAATCACTTTGTGTATTTATTTTCCACAGAAGCACTTCTTAATCTAATTTGGAGCAACCTGATCAGTTCTGTCAGCACAGCTATAGAAGCCGGTTGGTGAACATTTAAGTCAAAGATAATTTGCATGCTGTTTTGTTGTGAATACTGGCTAATTTAAAAAGTTTTCCCGTCACACTCGTCAACAGGTAACAAGAAGGAACGGCAGGGTTCAGAGGTCCTTACGCTTCTCCTACAGGCTCTTCAGTCCATCTTGTCTTCAGATGCTCTGCCTGCTGAACGTGCACTGGTAAGATAGCGCTTCATGGTGAAAATGACCTGTTCAATTACTTTCACAAGAACAAGTTTTGACTAATAATTTTCTAATACATGTCATTTCAGGTCTACTTTGAGTATGAATTATCTAATGCTTTGAAAGAAAACTATATACAAGCACTGTAAAAGGTTTTTACTGACTGGCTTTTGTCGTGTATGATTTCAGACCAAACTGTACATTTATGAGCTTTCAGAACTTCTGATTGAGGCTGTGTGTGACAACCTAACTGAACTCTTTTATACACATTGAACACAGAAAAAAAGTTTCCCTTAGGCTTAAGTGCAAACAATAAGTGTAGTAAATCAGTAGTAGTTTATCAAACATTCTGTATTTTTATCAAACATTCAGTAATCAGTAGTAGTTTATCAAACATTAAGTTCAAGTGCAAAAAAAGTACTGTAGTGCACAGACTCTTTATAATTGTTGTGAAATTGTCATTTTATTTTGCATCAGGGAGCTTGTTTTACTTTCACTTTCAAATTTGTGATCGCACAAACTACGTGTATAGGGATTCTACAAGATAGGACATTTATCAGACGTTTTCTGTTGCGCAGTGAATCCTCCCCCATTGTCACGCGATAAGATTTTAAGATTTTTAAATTGACAATTTGGCAATATTAGAGCTACTAGTATATTTTCCATTACATAAATGCAGCCTTGGTGAGCATAATAACTTGTTTCAAAAACAAAACTTTGAACTGTAGTAAATTTTTATGTTGGTTGTTGGTTCGATCCTTCTGTTCTAACTTTTTTTTTTTTGCTCAAATTATTTGCTGCAGCTTTTGTTGGAAGCCACCATTAAAGGAATCCCTCAGAAGGTGCTTGGTTCTGCAGCTTATCAAGTGGCAAACATGGATTTGTTGAACGTAAGTTCTATTTTACCACTTATGGTAAAGCCTTGGTAAATTGTTCAACACAAATTTCAATTTTTCATCCATTGAATTTATGTGAATAAGATAATAATTTTCCACATGTTCTTTTCCAGGGTACACCTGCACTTTTCCTAATACTGCTATTTTACAAAAGTAACCAGCTTTCATCGTTTCTTGAAGATGAGAGGTAACCATAAGACTTAATTTTAATCATTTAATCATTTAATACCTAATATCAAGACCAAAAGTAATATTTTGGAGAACTTTATTTTTTTGCATTAAACCTAAGAGTTATACTAATTGTTTTATTTCCATTGAAATTGTTTGCTTAACTTGTTTTCTTTGTCATCTAGCAGGTTTTTCTCTAGCCTGGAAACCCTTGTGAGCTGTGGATTTTGTGGACCTACATCGCCCCTGGCATTTGGAGAGGCTGTTTTAGGAGCGGTTAGTGGGAGTGCAGAGGTTGTAAAGAACAAGAAACAGCTCTGGAGGATGTGGAGTGTGGTGGTAAACCCTCTGACGGACACAATCACTCAGGTACTTAATTTAAATAATCTGTGGTATAGAATGAACGTGCATTTGAGTGCCAGTCAAGCCTTGTATTTCACTACTATTGATAAATCATTGTTCCAACATAGACCAATGAAGTGAATCAAGGAGATGCTCTGGAGCATAACTTCAGCGCCATTTACAGTGCATTGATGTTTCCAGTCTTTCATCTGCTTCCTGGTTCAGCCCTACCCCAAGTAAGAGCCAGTCATAGCTTTTGTACAATGATTTCTCCATTATAATGCAAGTATTTAATTTTATTTGTCCTTTGACTTAATTTCTTGAATAGATCACTCAGAAAGCCATGATCAGTACTTGGTCCAGGCTTTACAAGGCATTTGCTCGCTGCTCCGCTTTGGTAGCCACAGCTGAGGAGAATATATGCTGTGAAGAGCTGTGTGCCAAGATATCTGCCTCTCTTGAAAGCGATGCTCTGAAAGTACGGCACTTCCAACCTTGGAAAAGTTATTAAATTGTGCACCTAATTAGGGTGTTGAGTCTATTATAATTGGTATCCTTTTGTTTGTTTTAGAGTCTGCCTATGCTAGATGCAATAGCAAACATCTTGCTGGTCATCATTGAGAGTATGGACTTTTCTCCTTACACGCCACAATTTCAACAGAAGATGAAATGTAAGGATTTTGCTTCAGTTTCAAATGGGTAAAGTTGTGTTAATGGCACTGTGACCATATTTTCATGTGCTAATCCCTAGCTCCTCATACACCTTTGAGTTGGGTACGCAAGAAAAGCAGAGCCCTGGGGAATCTCTCGACCTTCCACACTCTCCTGATCCAGACTCTAGATGCATTTCTTTCTGTGAACCCCTCAGAAGAATCTGTGGAGCCCGCCTGTGGAGCTTTAAATGGAATTGGCTTGGTGATGGTCTCCATCTTGTCTACTCTTTTGACTAATATAACACTGCCCACGTTCCTACAAGAGGTGCTGTCCACCCTCACCAAACCACTCTCACACCTTTATGAACAATTCTCCAGGTTTGTGGAGTCTTCTCATCCTTCATACATTGTATTTTTCCCCCTTTTGTGTAACACTTGTTTTTCTTTTCATTTATAAAAGTTATGATGAACCATCAAAGCCCAGTGCAACACTTGGACACAAGGTAAGAATTTACTTGTGTAAATTTGAAATCAAAACCACAGCAGCTCTGATGCGTATTATGTTCTCTCCTAGTTAGAGAAACTGGCCACAGACCTGCTTGGCTGCCTTCAGACACAATTGACTCTGCACAACGATGAGATGCTTGGTCTGTTGTCGCCCTTGCTCTGTGTGCTTTTTCCACACAAGAGCAAGCAAATTCGCACTGTGGTCACTCAGTTCTGGAATGCCACCTTTGGAAATGCACTCACCTTGACTTACCCCGAGCCTCTGAAGTACGTTTTCATTGCATTGCTGGGAATTTGTGTAACGTGTTGTGTAGGCAGATTTTCAGATATTTAAATCAAGGATGCAATTTTTCCCCTTTTGATACTGACAGTATCTTTTATTTTTATGAGTATTTTTTTTTCTTTTTCTTTTTTTAGGTCTGTGTTAAGTCAGGCTAAGCAGAAAACTCTCTTGATTTTACCTGGTTTTGGAGCTATCGATGCACCAGATGATTGCAGTGGACAGTATACTGTGCGTATAGTGTTGCTAACAATAATGCAAATCCTGAAGAACGCAGAGCTGTTTACCTTAAACATGTCATCTCTGTTAGTTTTTTTTTTTTGTTCCTAAAAGCATACTAAATTTATGTTCTCTAATAAGGGTGAGAGTTCTCAGCTAGACACACAAATTAGTGGGGTGAAGATGACCTCTGTGGGAAAGAGGGACTCTCTCCTTGCGAGGGCAGACGAGCTTAAAGGAAGAGGCTCTGTACATGTAGCAAAGCCAGTGTCTGTAAGTAAAAACAAAAAAAGAATCTGAACTTGAAGATGTCAATGGTGGTGCTTAATTGGCTACCACAGCATGTCCCTCAACAAACCACCTGGTCTCTCTCTAGATCAAGCTGGACTTTGGATCGCCCAAGCCTTTGCGACGAGAAGCTATTGAGGAGGCGGCATCAGTAGATTTTGTTTTCATTCCACCTGAGACAAAGCAAAGAGTGCTGACTGAGCACCAGAAAGAGGTCAAAAGGACTAAACGGTAAGTTTAAGTTCTGAAGTTTAGACCTCTGCCATGGCATGAAAAAAGTGTGTAATTGTACAAGACGGCACATTTTTAATTTTATACGTATAGGCCCATTTTCACAGACAAGCTTAGCACAGATTAGGCCTTAGTTCAATTAGGATATTTAAGTTCCTTTTATAACATGCCCTAGAAAAAAAAAAAAACATTACTGGTGTTATATGTCAGTGCAAGTTGCTTTCAGTTAAGACAGTTCAAACATGTATTCTAGTCTGGAACTAGACTTAAGCCTCGTCTGTGACGGTCTGGTAGTCTGTCATCTTTAAAGGGATAGTTCATCAAAAAGGTTTTAATTATCCCATGATTTAATCTCAAGCCATCCTAGACTATTTTCTTTCAGATGAAAACAATTGGAGTTATGATAAAAAAATATCCTTGCTCTTCCAAGCTTTATAATGGCAGTGAATGATGCTTCTTATTTTGAAGTCCAAAAAAGTACATCCATCCTTCATAAAAGTAATCTGTTTACTAAAATTTAGTTTATACTATATGAACAAAAATAACTAGCTTTTGATTTTCAACTTGCGCTAAAACAGTAACTTCTAAGGTGATGTAGCTTAAGCTTACTTCTTGCGGTTAAAACAAATATGGCTCCTCTTCTCTTATATCGAAATAATTGAATACTTCTAATTTGTGACTAGTGTTTTGTTTTGCTCTATCCTCTGCTTCTGCGTTTGTCAATGTGTTGGCGTCAGGGCAGAGATTACTCTTTTGGCATAAATCGATTTGCGTAGGCCGCCTGCCGGAAGCTAGATATTTTAGTTTGTAAAGTTTTAAATATGGATATTTTTCTTACAAAAGCCCATCGCTTCGCTTCAGAAGGCCTTTGTTAACCCCCTGTAGCGAAGTGAATAGTGAATTAATTTTATGATGGATTGATGCACCTTTTTTGGTCTTCAAAATCAGGAGCGCCACACGCTACCATTAAAAAAAAGCTCAGAAGAACCAGGATATTTTTTTTATATATCTCAGAAATCCAAATGTAGTAAGATTTTTTAGAAAAAAATTAATCTTAAACATCTTTTATTTTTGAATAACTAAACCTCCCTCTCCCCCTGAACCTCAACATGGTTTCATAAAAGGGAAAGCAAAACAATTATAACTCTGTGTCTGAAAGATACTCTTAAGCCATCTGAGGTGTATATGACTGTAAATTCTCTAAGCATTTTGAAAAGAAATTGTCATTTATGTTTTTTGATTGGTTATTTATTTTGTATAAGGGTTGACATTCCTGCTCTCTATAATAATCTGGATGCCTCCCAGGACACCACAGACTTTTCACAGTGTACTCAGAGTCAGGAGGAGTCAATGTACGTATTGGAATTATGGATTTGCTTTTACTCCTTTTTTTTATCTACTATTAAAACCTGTTTCTTCTTAGGGACAAATTGACAAAAGATGATGGGGATCAACCTGAGGAAGAGGCTAAGGTAAAACGGCAGTTTTCAAACTCTGGCACTGCTGATTTGATTATGTGTGGGATATGCGTGCATGCTTTCTCTTATGTGTTTTAATTGGTTTTAATTTTGTTTCCTCCCCTAAGGAGATTGCCACAAGTGATGAACCATCCCCAGATGTTAAAATAACCCAAGAAGGAACCAGATCAGATGTAGAAACACCAGAAAAATCTGTGCAAAATAAAGATCAAACTTTAGAGAAGGATCAGTCGCCATCCAATGGCATCACAATTGAAGCGAGTGGGCATGAGAAAAGTGATCTAGAGGGGACCAGCCCTAATGTTTCGGGTTCATCTGATATGATATCAGGTACACCTCCTAAACCCAATAGCAGACGTCAATCATTCATAACATTAGAGAAATATGTTGAAGGGAAATCAAGTCCGGCAACTGTTGCATTTACTGGTCCACTCACCCGGAAATCAGGTAGACTGGATTCTTCAAAGGAATCGAAGTACACGCCAAATGACTCACAACCTCAGACTACTAAAGAGGATTCTCAGGAATCTCAAAAGATCAGCAGCACTGACCCATCTGCTCAAAATGAGAAAGTTGGGGAAGAGGCAAAAGATGAGATTAAGTCAATGGGAGATCATCCTTGTGAAGGTACTGATGAGGAAGGGGATGTGGTCCCTGACACCCAGACCCAAGTATCTAGTGATGCATCTGGTGTTAAGAGCAGTCCTGTGTCCAAAGCCAGCATTGAGGAAGACTCTCCTGAAAAAGATTCACAAAGTCTTGCTAATTCTCAATCTAGTCAAGAACCAAGAAGGTCGAGTAGACGGCGAAGTAAACCTGTTCGCCCAGGGGAAGATCCTGGGGAGATGAAAAGCAAAGAACAAGTCAGTCAGGTTGCAGACTCAATGACAAATACACATAAGTCAATACTTACGCCAGCAAGTAGCACTTTAACTGGAAGACGAATTAAGGTTCGGGAAGACCGTAAAGTTGTAGGTGACCTGCTGAAAAGTAAAGGGATGAAAGGAGAGCTTAGCCCAAGTGGTTTACAGATTTTCTCTGCAGAGTCTTCACAGGCACTTCCACGAGTAAGTCAAGGTGAGACTTCTCCCGAAAGTTCACCTGTAGCCCAGTCAGATAGCCAAAGCGGAGAGAGACTGCCAACTCTCAGTGAGTCTAAAAGTCTGGCATTGGGTAGATCTCCAAAGAAAACTAGAACACATGACGAATCCACATACAAGGAGGCAGATGAAAACTCTCAAAATGATTCTCAAAATGCCACATCCCCTTCGAAAAAGAAACATTTACAGACACCTCTTTCTGATTCTGAGGCTGATGGCCAGCAATCTCCACGAACGCGAAGAACAAGAAGATCTGAATCTCAATTACTGCAGACCAAAGAAGAATCGAGTCCGACAGATTCCCAAACAATGACAAAGATGAAGGGAAGAGCTATGAGGAGGAAAACTGCAGAAGAAGAGACGGACTCTAGTAGAGATGTTACATCAACTGTAAATGCTGAGGAGTTAAGTGCAAGCCAAGATTCATCTCAAGGGCTTGGTAGATACAGAACTCGACGATCTAAAGGTTTGTTGGCTGCCGACAATATGGAGTCTGAAACCCCTGATAGCCAAGAAGATGGGCCAAGGCCTAAAAAGAGACTGCGGAAACCCCCGTCAAATGAGGTGCTACCAGTTGCCACAGAACCTAAAGTTTCTGAGATAGTGGCAGAAAAGGAGGATGCTAATATTCAATCAGAAGTATCAATGGAGATGTCACAAGATGAGGTAGATCCTGAAGCTAGTTTGGAAATTTCAGTTAGTGAGACCAATGAACTTAAGAAAAACAAAGAGTTTCCTTCCTCTTATAGTGTATCACATGAACAGTTCAGCTCTCAAAAAGGAGCAGTAGATGACAAAGTTGAGACAAAATTGAAAACTGAAACTGATGCAGAATTAAATACTGGAACTGATACCGAAGAAAAGGAGATTATCAGTGGTAAGGGAGAGGATGAAGAAGCAAATTCATCTTCACAGGCGGTATCAGAAGACTTAAAGTTTGGCAGTTTGCGTAAGTGCCCACATACCAGGGGACGGGGCCGTGGACGTAGGCGATCTAGAAGCTGCAACTGCTTTTTAAACAACCAGGAAGTGTTCTCACAGGGCAGTGACATCCAAGAATCAAAGGATCTGAAAAATGAGCAGGTTCCACTTGTTGTTGACACCCTGTACTCTAAACCTGAGCAGTCAAGCCCAACATCCGTATTGGAGGAAAGCAAGAGCTCACCAATTGTAGATTTACCAGTTGCTGATGTTCAGCCTTATTCAACCTTGCCTGCTCAACTCCCATGTGAGGTTGTGTCTTCTGAAAGCCCCATTACAAAGCTTGGTGTAATTGTTTCTCAGCTGTCTGAAGCAGAGGAAGAAGCACAGCTTGAATTATCCAACCTGAGGGATGAATCAAACAATGTGTTTGTAAAAGTCCAGGAGGTAGAGTCAAATCAGTTGGAGAGTTCTGGGTGCACAGACAGTCCAAAGCACAACAAAGAATTAGACAACCCTTCAGTAAGTCAAGAACCACCCCAGAGTTCAACACCTCAAGACACCTCTCCAAGTCAGGGTCGCCCAGTGGAAGATGCACCTATATGCCAAGAGCAACTAGAGTCTTCCCATGTCCATCAGGAGGATGCAGTGAAGGAAAGTGAAGACCTTGCTGTTCCAGAGCCGAGTGGAGAAAAGGTTGTGTTGCTAGAAGAGTCAAATGGCAAAGAATTGCTTGACAAGAATGTTGGTCTCATCGAGAAGGATGAAGACACTCAGATTGACAACCGGGCTCTTTCAGCTGATATGCAGGAGTCGTCTGTACCACCTCAAAGTAGTACCTCTGAAGCCTGCTTAGATTCCCCACCCAAGCCTAAACCTTTAGACGCTCTCAGTGGTGAGCTAGAGCCTGGCCAGAGCCCGAGCAGAAACCGATCTCGTGCCTGGTCTCCATCAGCTTCTCCATCTACCAGTATTCTGAAGAAGGGACAGAAGAGAACATGTGAAGAAGATACCCCATCCCCCCTCCAAAAGGTATTGGACAGTTCTTAATTTGAGAACATTAAAATCTAAATGTTCAATGAAACAGCAGTAATGTAAGCTTGTAGTGGTTTCATACAAAGAGAAAATCATCTATGTAATGTTGTTGTGGTTGTGCAGTCTCGTCGAGTGTCTTTTGCAACTCCAATTTACCATCAAGAACTGGCTGATGATATTGATCGACGTAGTCCGGTTATTCGCACAAGCTCACCTAGGTCAAAAGTCTTGAGTGGACAGTCGAAGGTTTGTGATAAGTGTTTTGAAATGATTAGATCTAGATGTAAAACTGTGCTTGAATTGTTTTTACATTTCTTTCATGGCCTGTTAAATGTCTTCATACAGTATATCACTACACCCACAAAAGGCTATTCAGGTCTAAGTCCACGTAACCTCCGTAGCCCTGGATCCAAAAGCTCTAAAAAATGCCTGGTAAGGGTTCTCTTGCAATGTACTAAAATATTTCATTCTGTTTATTTCAATCTCATGCAGTCTACTTATTCAAATCATTTATTTATCAAATTCAAAGCAATTAAGACAATGTGAAAGTTGCAATGAAAGTTCATTTAGTTTTAACAGTACCTGCAATGGAAATGGTGTTAAAATATTCCTGTTTCTTTATCATAGATTTCGGAAATGAGCCAGGAGCCACGTCCTATTGCTAAAGATTGTGTTTATCCAGCACTTGTTGGCTGCTCTACCCCTGTAGAGGCAGTTTTACCACAGATATCCTCCAACATGTGGTAAGCCATATTTCCTCTTCACTAGGGTTTGGGTTCAGTTTAAGGTCATTCCTCATTTTTAATTTACTGACATTTTTAGAGGATTTGGTGAACTCCTAATAAATTACCGGTAGTTTTTTTCTTCTTCTTTGATATCTGTAGTAAGAATGGAACTAATTGCTGTTTATTTCTCTGTATGTTCAGGCCTCGTGGCTTTGGCCAACTTGTTAGAGCCCGGAACATTAAAACGGTTGGAGATCTGAGTGCCCTTACCCCTAGTGAAATCAAGTCCCTTCCTATTCGTTCACCTAAGCTGTCCAATGTGAGGAAAGCACTTAAAACCTATTATGAACAGCAGGTAATGTGTAGATTATTTAAATAGTGTCTTACTTTATTATGGAAGATCATTCTTACACCTCAAGTTTGGCTGTACAGAGAAAAGGGCGTTCTGATGACCTCAAGAGTTTTGACGAAATGGAGAAAATGACATCTGAGCCTGAAGAGATGGAGCTTCCTCAAAACCAAGATGAAGAGCAAACACCAGGAGAGGCTCAAGGTAACACACCCTCCCCCGTCAAGTTCATTGGTGATGCATAATACATATTGATGACTTGCCTCATTACTTTTTTTCTCTGAACTTTTGCCAGATGACAAACCATCAGAAGCAGGAGTAGATTCAGGACTGATGCCTGAGGAGAAAAAATCGAATGATTTGCTCTCAGATGTTGTCACCCTTGGTGGACGCTTAACTTCAGAGGAACTTGGTCACTGTTCACCCCACCAGTTGGGCCTGATGCACGAACATCTGAGCGGAATGATGAGAAGCATTGTGACCCATCTGCAGTCCCGCTTGCTGAATAATCTTGATGATAGCTTGCCATGAGGACATTGAGACATTTTCCTGACACAAGAATTCACTTTTAACTTGAATTAACAGTGGACTGCTCATCCCTAAAGTTTTAGCTTGAATTTTAGAGTAGTTGCATTTCTAATTATGCTTTCAGAGAATAGACTTAAATGGCCAAAATGGCCATTACCATTGCTACTTAAGTGTGTGTATTTTATGGAGTGATTTTTAAGACTGTAAAATTGTACGGAGATGCCAAGGAACCTTTTTTTTTAAATAAAACTATAGTATTAATAAAATTTAATTTGTTTTTATTTAACATTTGGTGCTTTTTTTCTTTTCTTTTTTTTTTCCCCAGTCTTTTATACAAACCACAAAATAACAAATTGGACGTTTTTTTTTTTTGTTGTTGCTAAAGAAACTGGCTTGGTAATTTTGAAATGTTTAATTTGAGCAAAAAAAAAAAAAAAAACCTAACAATGGACATGAACATGCAAATAAATGAAATAGTATTTTTACTTGATGTTAGCAATAAGCAATTTATTTTTACAATATTTATTTAAAGGGATAGTTCACCCAAAAACGAAAATTCTGTCAGTAATTACTCACCCTCATGTTCCAACTCCGCAAGACCTTTTTTCATCTTTGGAACATGAATTAAGATATTTTTGAATCTGAGAGCTGGATCAATCCTCCATACTAGTCCATAGGCTTCTTGAGGGATTGAAACTTGCTGGCATCGAAAAGTTATTAAAGACATCATTAAAATAGTCACAGTGACAGTGGCTCAATCTTAAGTTTATCAAACGACGAGAATACTTTTCTCGAGAGCAAGAATTTTTCTTTTTTTTTTGAGTATGTTTTCACACCAATAGCAAAAAATATATCTAAGTATTTTGAGAGAGATTTTTTTTTCCTCAGAAATAATTTTTAAATGTATTTTAAAACATTTATATTTTTTATGTTGTATGAGAAAATACTTTCTCAACTTTTTTTAGTCTTAAATATTAATTTTTATTTTTGGTATGAACTTTTTCTATTAAATTTTTTTTTTTCTCTCATGGAATGCTTTTTTTGCTATCTGTATGTAATTTTCTCTCAAATGATCAGAGAGAAAAAAAAATGTTTATTTTCTCACATCTAATAAAGAAAGTCCTAGCTCCATACAGGGTTCCCATGGGTCCTTGAAATCCTTGAAAGTTTGTGAATCTGATTTTTTTTTTTTTCAAGGCCCTGGAAAGTTTTTGAAAATAAACATACATAGACACAGGTCCTTGAAAGTGCTTGAAGTTATTTTGTGCAAGAAACTTTCTGGAAAAAATTACATATTATGCCCTCTGCGCTCCAATAATGTGTTATTTTGCCAACACTTCGTAGCCTATGCATTCTAGCTTGCTTGATTTACGTTAATTGCGCGCATTTATCCTTTAAGTTAAGTGTTTCCGTGTGAGGTACTTTTTATACGTTGCCATGATGTTCACTACTCACTCACAAAAACTAACAATGTATCCTACAAGGTAACACGATGTAACCTGTTACATCGTGTTACCTTGTAACTCAGGAAGGGTCTAGAGACTCAATTTTTGCACTCAGGTCTATGTCTCATGGCCCTCTATCAGAATCCAGAGTTTCAAGAAGATCAGAGAAACTCAAAATTTCGCCCCCCGAAAAAAAACAAAAGGGGTAACACTGTCGGGTTTTTTTCGGGGGGTGATATTTTGAGTTTCTCCAATCTTCTCAAAACTCTGGATTCTGATAAAGGGCCATGAGACTTAGACCTGAGTGCAAAAATGGAGTCTCTAGACCCTTCCTGAGCTGAGATATTGAGATCCCACGTAGCATTTATGCCATTATAAAAATAGTGGGTTATTGGACAAATAATGGGTTTGTGGACACGTGGTTTTTAAGCTTAGCTTTCAAAATCTTCGGATGAAAACTATTCTACTGCACTCAGGGAGGCCCCCTGAGTGTGTGGCACCAAGGGCCGTCCCAAAATTCCACCGTCCACGAACCCATTATTTTTATAATGGGATAAATGCTATGTGGGATCGCAATATCTCAGCCCAGGAAGGGTCTAGAGACTCCATTTTTGCACTCAGGTCTAAGTCTCATGGCCCTCTATCAGAATCCAGAGTTTCAAGAAGATCAGAGAAACTCAAAATTTTGCCCCCCGAAAAAAAACAAAAGGGGTAACACTGTCGTTTTTTTTCGGGGGGCGAAATTTTGAGTTTCTCCAATCTTCTCAAAACTCTGGATTCTGATTTAACACCCACACTTTTCCCGGTGAGAGTGTTCAACACCTGCACTTTTTCTGCCGTTTTTCCGCAATTTTACACAAACGCCTTTCTACAGTCGCTCCTCCGTTTCTCTGGCGCTCAGTGTGTGTGTGTGCGCTCGGTGCGGCTGTCTCCTCTCAAACATGACACCGGCTTTGAGTGTGTCCGGCTGATGATTGGCTGTTCTGCCTTAAGTCCCGCCTCTCTTGATGTGTTAGATGTATCGGTCAGCTCGTGCTGAGGAGGCGGGAACTTATGGTTGTTTACATCTCCCTTTTCCAGGTACTTTGAATGAGTGTTTATGCTTTCGAGTTTTTTAAATAAGCTTGATATGTGTTTGGGAAGATGTTATGTTTATGTTTTATTGACATGTCCAGTGTTTTCATTATTATATTTCGTATTTTTGGATAAACAGTAAAAGACTTGCGTTAGGCATTCTGTTTGTAATGCTGCGTGATTTGAAAAAAAAAAAAAAAAAAAAAACGCGCTCTTTGCTCACACGATCAGCATGGTGTTCTGTGTTTTCTCCTAAATAAAAGCTCAAGGGTTTATTTCTTACAAGTGAAGAAATTAGGACAAAAGTATTGTAATTTTGATAGCATAATATAGAATATAATGACAGACTCTATATCTTAACTATAAACATGTTTGAGCCCTCTTTAGGTAAGCAACAAGTCCATGCTTTTTTTTGTTGTTCAATGTGCACAGGCCTGGGTCGAATCCAGTTGAAGCTCTTAATTTTGAGCTCTCAATGTGCTCCAGATTGATGCATTTAACCTTAAAATGTACCAAATTTTCTTGCGGGGGAGCATGCCCCCGAACCCCGCTAGAGGGACAGGGGTCTACGTAACATGCCCAAATTTAAATGACACATCCATCCCCCACACTTTTCAAAAGCTTGCTACGCCTCTGCTAGAGCCTCCATTTTTGCACACAGGTTAAAGTCTCATGGCCCTCTATCAGAATCCAGAGTTTTGGGAAGATTGGAGAAACTTAATTTTTCGCCCCAAAAAAAAAAACGTAAGGGGTACCACTGTCGCTTTTTTTTTCGGGCCGAATTTTTGAGTTTCGATATCTTAGCTCTGGAAGGGGCTAGAGCCTCCATTTTTGCACTCAGGTCTAAGTCTCATGGCCCTCTATCATAATCCAGAGTTTTGGGAAGATTGGAGAAACTTAATTTTTCGCCCAAAAAAAAAACCGTAAGGGGTACCACTGTCATTTTTTTTTTCGGGCCGAATTTTTGAGTTTCGATATCTCAGCTCTGGAAGGGGCTAGAGCCTCCATTTTTGCACTCAGGTCTAAGTCTCATGGCCCTCTATCAGAATCCAGAGTTTTGGGAAGATTGGAGAAACTTAATTTTTCGCCCCAAAAAAAAAAACGTAAGGGGTACCACTGTCGCTTTTTTTTTCGGGCCGAATTTTTGAGTTTCGATATCTTAGCTCTGGAAGGGGCTAGAGCCTCCATTTTTGCACTCAGGTCTAAGTCTCATGGCCCTCTATCATAATCCAGAGTTTTGGGAAGATTGGAGAAACTTAATTTTTCGCCCAAAAAAAAAACCGTAAGGGGTACCACTGTCGTTTTTTTTTTCGGGCCGAATTTTTGAGTTTCGATATCTCAGCTCTGGAAGGGGCTAGAGCCTCCATTTTTGCACTCAGGTCTAAGTCTCATGGCCCTCTATCAGAATCCAGAGTTTTGGGAAGATTGGAGAAACTTAACTTTTCGCCCAAAAAAAAAAACGTAAGGGGTACCACTGTCGTTTTTTTTTTCGGGCCGAATTTTTGAGTTTCAATATCTCAGCTCTGGAAGGGGCTAGAGCCTCCATTTTTGCACTCAGGTCTAAGTCTCATGGCCCTCTATCAGTTTCCAAAAAAAAAAAAACGTAAGGGGTACCACTGTCGTTTTTTTTTCGGGCCGAATTTTTGAGTTTCGATATCTCAGCTCTGGAAGGGGCTAGAGCCTCCATTTTTGCACTCAGGTTAAAGTCTCATGGCCCTCTATCAGAAACCAGAGTTTTGGGAAGATTGGAGAAACTTAATTTTTCGCCCAAAAAAAAAAAAACGTAAGGGGTACCACTGTCGTTTTTTTTTTCGGGCCGAATTTTTGAGTTTCGATATCTCAGCTCTGGAAGGGGCTAGAGCCTCCATTTTTGCACTCAGGTTAAAGTCTCATGGTCCTCTATCAGAATCCAGAGTTTTGAGAAGATTGGAGAAACTTAATTTTTCGCCCGAAAAAAAAACAAAAAACGAAAGGGGTACCACTGTCGTTTTTTTTCGGGACGAATTTTTGAGTTTCGATATCTCAGCTCTGGAAGGGTCTAGAGCCTCCATTTTTGCACTCAGGTCTAAGTCTCATGGCCCTCTATCAGAATCCAGAGTTTTGGGAAGATTGAAGAAACTTAATTTTTCGCCCAAAAAAAAAAACGTAAGGGGTACCACTGTCGTTTTTTTTTCGGGCCGAATTTTTGAGTTTCGATATCTCAGCTCTGGAAGGGGCTAGAGCCTCCATTTTTGCACTCAGGTCTAAGTCTCATGGCCCTCTATCAGAATCCAGAGTTTTGGGAAGATTGGAGAAACTTAATTTTTCGCCCAAAAAAAAAAACGTAAGGGGTACCACTGTCGTTTTTTTTTCGGGCCGAATTTTTGAGTTTCGATATCTCAGCTCTGGAAGGGGCTAGAACCTCCATTTTTGCACTCAGGTCTAAGTCTCATGGCCCTCTATCAGAATCCAGAGTTTTGGGAAGATTGGAGAAACTTAATTTTTCACCCGAAAAAAAAAAAAACGTAAGGGGTACCACTGTCGTTTTTTTTTCGGGCCGAATTTTTGAGTTTCTATATCTCAGCTCTGGAAGAAGCTAGAGCCTCCATTTTTGCACTCAGGTCTAAGTGTCATGGCCCTCTATCAGAATCCAGAGTTTTGGGAAGATTGGAGAAACTTAATTTTTCGCCCGAAAAAAAAAAAACGTAAGGGGTACCACTGTCGTTTTTTTTTTTTGGGCCGAATTTTTGAGTTTCGATATCTCAGCTCTGGAAGGGGCTAGAGCCTCCATTTTTGCACCCAGGTCTAAGTCTCATGGCCCTCTATCAGAATCCAGAGTTTTGGGAAGATTGGAGAAACTTAATTTTTCGCCCAAAAAAAAAAAACGTAAGGGGTAGCACTGTCGTTTTTTTTTCGGGCCGAATTTTTGAGTTTCGATATCTCAGCTCTGGAAGGGGCTAGAGCCTCCATTTTTGCACTCAGGTCTAAGTCTCATGGCCCTCTATCAGAATCCAGAGTTTTGGGAAGATTGGAGAAACTTAATTTTTCGCCCAAAAAAAAAAAACGTAAGGGGTACCACTGTCGTTTTTTTTTCGGGCCGAATTTTTGAGTTTCGATATCTCAGCTCTGGAAGGAGCTAGAGCCTCCATTTTTGCACTCAGGTCTAAGTCTCATGGCCCTCTATCAGAATCCAGAGTTTTGGGAAGATTGGAGAAACTTAATTTTTCGCCCAAAAAAAAAACGTAAGGGGTACCACTGTCGTTTTTTTTTTCGGGCCGAATTTTTGAGTTTCGATATCTAAGCTCTGGAAGGGGCTAAGCCTCCATTTTTGCACTCAGGTCTAAGTCTCATGGCCCTCTATCAGAATCCAGAGTTTTGGGAAGATTGGAGAAACTTAATTTTTCGCCCAAAAAAAAACAAAACGTAAGGGGTACCACTGTCGTTTTTTTTTTCGGGCCGAATTTTTGAGTTTTGATGTCTCAGCTCTGGAAGGGGCTAGAGCCTCCATTTTTGCACTCAGGTCTAAGTCTCATGGCCCTCTATCAGAATCCAGAGTTTTGGGAAGATTGGAGAAACTTAATTTTTCGCCCAAAAAAAAAAAAACGTAAGGGGTACCACTGTCGTTTTTTTTTCGGGCCGAATTTTTGAGTTTCGATATCTCAGCTCTGGAAGGGGCTAGAACCTCCATTTTTGCACTCAGGTCTAAGTCTCATGGCCCTCTATCAGAATCCAGAGTTTTGAGAAGATTGGAGAAACTTAATTTTTCGCCCAAAAAAAAAAAAGTAAGGGGTACCACTGTCGTTTTTTTTTTCGGGCCGAATTTTTGAGTTTCGATGTCTCAGCTCTGGAAGGGGCTAGAACCTCAATTTTTGCACTCAGGTCTAAGTCTCATGGCCCTCTATCAGAATCCAGAGTTTTGGGAAGATTGGAGAAACTTAATTTTTCGCCCAAAAAAAAAAAAACGTAAGGGGTACCACTGTCGGGTTTTTTTCGGGCCGAATTTTTGAGTTTCGATATCTCAGCTCTGGAAGGGGCTAGAGTCTCCATTTTTGCACTCAGGTTAAAGTCTCATGGCCCTCTATCAGAATCCAGAGTTTTGGGAAGATTGGAGAAACTTAATTTTTCGCCCAAAAAAAAAAACGTAAGGGGTACCACTGTCGTTTTTTTTTCGGGCCGAATTTTTGAGTTTCGATATCTCAGCTCTGGAAGGGGCTAGAGCCTCCATTTTTGCACTCAGGTTAAAGTCTCGTGGCCCTCTATCAGAATCCAGAGTTTTGGGAAGATTGGAGAAACTTATTTTTTCGCCCAAAAAAAAAAAACGTAAGGGGTACCACTGTCGTTTTTTTTTTCGGGCCGAATTTTTGAGTTTCGATATCTTAGCTCTGGAAGGGGCTAGAGCCTCCATTTTTGCACTCAGGTCTAAGTCTCATGGCCCTCTATCAGAATCCAGAGTTTTGGGAAGATTGGAGAAACTTAATTTTTCGCCCAAAAAAAAACAAAACGTAAGGGATACCACTGTCGTTTTTTTTTTTCGGGCCGAATTTTTGAGTTTCGATGTCTCAGCTCTGGAAGGGGCTAGAACCTCCATTTTTGCACTCAGGTCTAAGTCTCATGGCCCTCTATCAGAATCCAGAGTTTTGGGAAGATTGGAGAAACTTAATTTTTCGCCCAAAAAAAAAAAAACGTAAGGGGTACCACTGTCGTTTTTTTTTCGGGCCGAATTTTTGAGTTTCGATATCTCAGCTCTGGAAGGGGCTAGAGTCTCCATTTTTGCACTCAGGTTAAAGTCTCATGGCCCTCTATCAGAATCCAGAGTTTTGGGAAGATTGGAGAAACTTATTTTTTCGCCCAAAAAAAAAAAACGTAAGGGGTATCACTGTCGTTTTTTTTTTTTCGGGCCGAATTTTTGAGTTTCGATATCTTAGCTCTGGAAGGGCCTAGAGCCTTCATTTTTGCACTCAGGTCTAAGTCTCATGGCCCTCTATCAGAATCCAGAGTTTTGAGAAGATTGGAGAAACTTAAATTTTCGCCCAAAAAAAAAACGTAAGGGGTACCACTGTCGTTTTTTTTTTCAGGCCGAATTTTTGAGTTTCGATATCTTAGCTCTGGAAGGGGCTAGAGCCTTCATTTTTGCACTCAGGTCTAAGTCTCATGGCCCTCTATCAGAATCCAGAGTTTTGGGAAGATTGGAGAAACTTAATTTTTCGCCCAAAAAAAAAAAACGTAAGGGGTACCACTGTCGTTTTTTTTTTCGGGCCCAATTTTTGAGTTTCGATGTCTCAGCTCTGGAAGGGGCTAGAACCTCCATTTTTGCACTCAGGTCTAATTCTCATGGCCCTCTATCAGAATCCAGAGTTTTGGGAAGATTGGAGAAACTTAATTTTTCGCCCCAAAAAAAAAAAACGTAAGGGGTACCACTGTCGTTTTTTTTTTCGGGCCGAATTTTTGAGTTTCGATATCTCAGCTCTGGAAGGGGCTAGAGTCTCCATTTTTGAACTCAGGTCTAAGTCTCATGGCCCTCTATCAGAATCCAGAGTTTTGAGAAGATTGGAGAAACTTAAATTTTCGCCCAAAAAAAAAAACGTAAAGGGTACCACTGTCGTTTTTTTTTTCAGGCCGAATTTTTGAGTTTCGATATCTTAGCTCTGGAAGGGGCTAGAGCCTTCATTTTTGCACTCAGGTCTAAGTCTCATGGCCCTCTATCAGAATCCAGAGTTTTGGGAAGATTGGAGAAACTTAATTTTTCGCCCAAAAAAAAAAAACGTAAGGGGTACCACTGTCGTTTTTTTTTTCGGGCCCAATTTTTGAGTTTCGATGTCTCAGCTCTGGAAGGGGCTAGAACCTCCATTTTTGCACTCAGGTCTAATTCTCATGGCCCTCTATCAGAATCCAGAGTTTTGGGAAGATTGGAGAAACTTAATTTTTCGCCCCAAAAAAAAAAAACGTAAGGGGTACCACTGTCGTTTTTTTTTTCGGGCCGAATTTTTGAGTTTCGATATCTCAGCTCTGGAAGGGGCTAGAGTCTCCATTTTTGAACTCAGGTTAAAGTCTCATGGCCCTCTATCAGAATCCAGAGTTTTGAGAAGATTGGAGAAACTTAATTTTTCGCCCAAAAAAAAAAAACGTAAGGGGTACCACTGTCGTTTTTTTTTCGGGCCGAATTTTTGAGTTTCGATATCTCAGCTCTGGAAGGGGCTAGCGCCTCCATTTTTGCACTCAGGTCTAAGTCTCATGGCCCTCTATCAGAATCCAGAGTTTTGGGAAGATTGGAGAAACTTAATTTTTCGCCCCAAAAAAAAAACCGTAAGGGGTACCACTGTCGTTTTTTTTTTCGGGCTGAATTTTTGAGTTTCGATGTCTCAGCTCTGGAAGGGGCTAGAACCTCCATTTTTGTACTCAGGTCTAAGTCTCATGGCCCTCTATCAGAATCCAGAGTTTTGGGAAGATTGGAGAAACTTATTTTTTCGCCCCAAAAAAAAAAAACGTAAGGGGTACCACTGTCGTTTTTTTTTTCGGGCCGAATTTTTGAGTTTCGATATCTTAGCTCTGGAAGGGGCTAGAGTCTCCATTTTTGCACTCAGGTCTAAGTCTCATGGCCCTCTATCAGAATCCAGAGTTTTGGGAAGATTGGAGAAACTTAATTTTTCGCCCAAAAAAAAAAAACGTAAGGGGTACCACTGTCGTTTTTTTTTCGGGCCGAATTTTTGAGTTTCTATATCTCAGCTCTGGAAGGGGCTAGAGTCTCCATTTTTGCACTCAGGTTAAAGTCTCATGGCCCTCTATCAGAATCCAGAGTTTTGAGAAGATTGGAGAAACTTAATTTTTCGCCAAAAAAAAAAAACGTAAGGGGTACCACTGTCGTTTTTTTTTCGGGCCGAATTTTTGAGTTTCGATATCTCAACTCTGGAAGGGGCTAGAACCTCCATTTTTGCACTCAGGTCTAAGTCTCATGGCCCTCTATCAGAATCCAGAGTTTTGGGAAGATTGGAGAAACTTAATTTTTCGCCCAAAAAAAAAACGTAAGGGGTACCACTGTCGGTTTTTTTTTCGGGCCGAATTTTTGAGTTTCGATATCTTAGCTCTGGAAGGGGCTAGAGCCTTCATTTTTGCACTCAGGTCTAAGTCTCATGGCCCTCTATCAGAATCCAGAGATTTGGGAAGATTGGAGAAACTTAATTTTTCGCCCAAAAAAAAAAACGTAAGGGGTACCACTGTCGTTTTTTTTTTCGGGCCCAATTTTTGAGTTTCGATGTCTCAGCTCTGGAAGGGGCTAGAACCTCCATTTTTGCACTCAGGTCTAATTCTCATGGCCCTCTATCAGAATCCAGAGTTTTGGGAAGATTGGAGAAACTTAATTTTTCGCTCAAAAAAAAAAAACGTAAGGGGTACCACTGTCGTTTTTTTTTTCGGGCCGAATTTTTGAGTTTCGATATCTCAGCTCTGGAAGGGGCTAGAGTCTCCATTTTTGAACTCAGGTTAAAGTCTCATGGCCCTCTATCAGAATCCAGAGTTTTGAGAAGATTGGAGAAACTTAATTTTTCGCCCAAAAAAAAAAAACGTAAGGGGTACCACTGTCGTTTTTTTTTCGGGCCGAATTTTTGAGTTTCGATATCTCAGCTCTGGAAGGGGCTAGCGCCTCCATTTTTGCACTCAGGTCTAAGTCTCATGGCCCTCTATCAGAATCCAGAGTTTTGGGAAGATTGGAGAAACTTAATTTTTCGCCCAAAAAAAACAAAACGTAAGGGATACCACTGTCGTTTTTTTTTCGGGCCGAATTTTTGAGTTTCGATGTCTCAGCTCTGGAAGGGGCTAGACCCTCCATTTTTGCACTCAGGTCTAAGTCTCATGGCCCTCTATCAGAATCCAGAGTTTTGGGAAGATTGGAGAAACTTAATTTTTCGCCCAAAAAAAAAAACGTTAGGGGTACCACTGTCGTTTTTTTTTCGGGCCGAATTTTTGAGTTTCGATATCTCAGCTCTGGAAGGGGCTAGAGCCTCCATTTTTGCACTCAGGTTAAAGTCTCATGGCCCTCTATCAGAATCCAGAGTTTTGGGAAGATTGGAGAAACTTATTTTTTCGCCCAAAAAAAAAAAACGTAAGGGGTACCACTGTCGTTTTTTTTTCGGGCCGAATTTTTGAGTTTCGATATCTTAGCTCTGGAAGGGGCTAGAGCCTCCATTTTTGCACTCAGGTCTAAGTCTCATGGCCCTTTATCAGAATCCAGAGTTTTGGGAAGATTGGAGAAACTTAATTTTTCGCCCAAAAAAAACAAAACGTAAGGGATACCACTGTCGTTTTTTTTTTCGGGCCGAATTTTTGAGTTTCGATGTCTCAGCTCTGGAAGGGGCTAGAACCTCCATTTTTGCACTCAGGTCTAAGTCTCATGGCCCTCTATCAGAATCCAGAGTTTTGGGAAGATTGGAGAAACTTAATTTTTCGCCCAAAAAAAAAAACGTAAGGGGTACCACTGTCGTTTTTTTTTCGGGCCGAATTTTTGAGTTTCGATATCTTAGCTCTGGAAGGGGCTAGAGCCTCCATTTTTGCACTCAGGTCTAAGTCTCATGGCCCTTTATCAGAATCCAGAGTTTTGGGAAGATTGGAGAAACTTAATTTTTCGCCCAAAAAAAACAAAACGTAAGGGATACCACTGTCGTTTTTTTTTTTCGGGCCGAATTTTTGAGTTTCGATGTCTCAGCTCTGGAAGGGGCTAGAACCTCCATTTTTGCACTCAGGTCTAAGTCTCATGGCCCTCTATCAGAATCCAGAGTTTTGGGAAGATTGGAGAAACTTAATTTTTCGCCCAAAAAAAAAAAACGTAAGGGGTACCACTGTCGTTTTTTTTTCGGGCCGAATTTTTGAGTTTCGATATCTCAGCTCTGGAAGGGGCTAGAGTCTCCATTTTTGCACTCATGTTAAAGTCTCATTGCCCTCTATCAGAATCCAGAGTTTTGAGAAGATTGGAGAAACTTAATTTTTCGCCCAAAAAAAACAAAACGTAAGGGGTACCACTGTCGTTTTTTTTTCGGGCCGAATTTTTGAGTTTCGATATCTCAGCTCTGGAAGGGGCTAAAACCTCCATTTTTGCACTCAGGTCTAAGTCTCATGGCCCTCTATCAGAATCCAGAGTTTTGGGAAGATTGGAGAAACTTAATTTTTCGCCCAAAAAAAAAAACGTAAGGGGTACCACTGTCGTTTTTTTTTTCGGGCCGAATTTTTGAGTTTCGATATCTCAGCTCTGGAAGGGGCTAAAACCTCCATTTTTGCACTCAGGTCTAAGTCTCATGGCCCTCTATCAGAATCCAGAGTTTTGGGAAGATTGGAGAAACTTAATTTTTCGCCCAAAAAAAAAAACGTAAGGGGTACCACTGTCGTTTTTTTTTCGGGCCGAATTTTTGAGTTTCGATATCTCAGCTCTGGAAGGGGCTAAAACCTCCATTTTTGCACTCAGGTCTAAGTCTCATGGCCCTCTATCAGAATCCAGAGTTTTGGGAAGATTGGAGAAACTTAATTTTTCGCCCAAAAAAAAAAACGTAAGGGGTACCACTGTCGTTTTTTTTTCGGGCCAAATTTTTGAGTTTCGATATCTCAGCTCTGGAAGGGGCTAAAACCTCCATTTTTGCACTCAGGTCTAAGTCTCATGGCCCTCTATCAGAATCCAGAGTTTTGGGAAGATTGGAGAAACTTAATTTTTCGCCCAAAAAAAAAAAAACGTAAGGGGTACCACTGTCGTTTTTTTTTCGGGCCGAATTTTTGAATTTCGATGTCTCAGCTCTGGAAGGGGCTAGAGTCTCAATTTTTGCACTCAGGTTAAAGTCTCATGGCCCTCTATCAGAATCCAGAGTTTTGGGAAGATTGGAGAAACTTATTTTTTCGCCCAAAAAAAAAAAACGTAAGGGGTACCACTGTCGTTTTTTTTTTTTCGGGCCGAATTTTTGAGTTTCGATATCTCAGCTCTGGAAGGGGCTAGAGTCTCCATTTTTGCACTCAGGTTAAAGTCTCATGGCCCTCTATCAGAATCCAGAGTTTTGGGAAGATTGGAGAAACTTATTTTTTCGCCCAAAAAAAAAAAACGTAAGGGGTACCACTGTCGTTTTTTTTTCGGGCCGAATTTTTGAGTTTCGATATCTCAGCTCTGGAAGGGGCTAGAGTCTCCATTTTCGCACTCAGGTTAAAGTCTCATGGCCCTCTATCAGAATCCAGAGTTTTGGGAAGATTGAAGAAACTTATTTTTTCGCCCAAAAAAAAAAACGTAAGGGGTACCACTGTCGTTTTTTTTTCGGGCCGAATTTTTGAGTTTCGATATCTTAGCTCTGGAAGGGGCTAGAACCTCCATTTTTGCACTCAGGTCTAAGTCTCATGGCCCTCTATCAGAATCCAGAGTTTTGAGAAGATTGGAGAAACTTAATTTTTCGCCCAAAAAAAAAACGTAAGGGGTACCACTGTCGTTTTTTTTTCGGGCCGAATTTTTGAGTTTCGATATCTCAACTCTGGAAGGGGCTAGAACCTCCATTTTTGCACTCAGGTCTAAGTCTCATGGCCCTCTATCAGAATCCAGAGTTTTGGGAAGATTGGAGAAACTTAATTTTTCGCCCAAAAAAAAAAAACGTAAGGGGTACCACTGTCGTTTTTTTTTCGGGCCGAATTTTTGAGTTTCTATATCTCAGCTCTGGAAGGGGCTAGAGTCTCCATTTTTGCACTCAGGTTAAAGTCTCATGGCCCTCTATCAGAATCCAGAGTTTTGAGAAGATTGGAGAAACTTAATTTTTTGCCCAAAAAAAAAAACGTAAGGGGTACCACTGTCGTTTTTTTTTCGGGCCGAATTTTTGAGTTTCGATATCTCAACTCTGGAAGGGGCTAGAACCTCCATTTTTGCACTCAGGTCTAAGTCTCATGGCCCTCTATCAGAATCCAGAGTTTTGGGAAGATTGGAGAAACTTAATTTTTCGCC
The DNA here is from genome assembly GCF_988280905.1 of Pimephales promelas. Lineage (NCBI taxonomy): Eukaryota > Metazoa > Chordata > Actinopteri > Cypriniformes > Leuciscidae > Pimephales > Pimephales promelas. Next base: position 25,505,974 of record NC_142775.1, on the reverse strand, counting down.
CAAAAAAAAAAAAACGTAAGGGGTACCACTGTCGTTTTTTTTTCGGGCCGAATTTTTGAGTTTCTATATCTCAGCTCTGGAAGGGGCTAGAGTCTCCATTTTTGCACTCAGGTTAAAGTCTCATGGCCCTCTATCAGAATCCAGAGTTTTGGGAAGATTGGAGAAACTTAATTTTTCGCCCAAAAAAAAAAAACGTAAGGGGTACCACTGTCGTTTTTTTTTCGGGCCGAATTTTTGAGTTTCTATATCTCAGCTCTGGAAGGGGCTAGAGTCTCCATTTTTGCACTCAGGTTAAAGTCTCATGGCCCTCTATCAGAATCCAGAAATTTGAGAAGATTGGAGAAACTTAATTTTTCGCCCAAAAAAAAAAACGTAAGGGGTACCACTGTCGTTTTTTTTTCGGGCCGAATTTTTGAGTTTCGATATCTCAACTCTGGAAGGGGCTAGAACCTCCATTTTTGCACTCAGGTCTAAGTCTCATGGCCCTCTATCAGAATCCAGAGTTTTGGGAAGATTGGAGAAACTTAATTTTTCGCCCAAAAAAAAAAAACGTAAGGGGTACCACTGTCGTTTTTTTTTTCGGGCCGAATTTTTGAGTTTCGATATCTTAGCTCTGGAAGGGGCTAGAGCCTTCATTTTTGCACTCAGGTCTAAGTCTCATGGCCCTCTATCAGAATCCAGAGTTTTGGGAAGATTGGAGAAACTTAATTTTTCGCCCAAAAAAAAAAAACGTAAGGGGTACCACTGTCGTTTTTTTTTCGGGCCCAATTTTTGAGTTTCGATGTCTCAGCTCTGGAAGGGGCTAGAACCTCCATTTTTGCACTCAGGTCTAATTCTCATGGCCCTCTATCAGAATCCAGAGTTTTGGGAAGATTGGAGAAACTTAATTTTTCGCCCAAAAAAAAAAAAAAACGTAAGGGATACATACCACTGTCGTTTTTTTTTCGGGCCGAATTTTTGAGTTTCGATATCTCAGCTCTGGAAGGGGCTAGAACCTCCATTTTTGCACTCAGGTCTAAGTCTCATGGCCCTCTATCAGAATCCAGAGTTTTGGGAAGATTGGAGAAACTTAATTTTTCACCCAAAAAAAAAAACGTAAGGGGTACCACTGTCGTTTTTTTTTTTCGGGCCGAATTTTTGAGTTTCGATATCTCAGCTCTGGAAGGGGCTAGAGCCTCCATTTTTGCACTCAGGTCTAAGTCTCATGGCCCTCTATCAGAATCCAGAGTTTTGGGAAGATTGGAGAAACTTAATTTTTCGCCCAAAAAAAAAAAACGTAAGGGGTACCACTGTCGTTTTTTTTTCGGGCCGAATTTTTGAGTTTCGATATCTCAGCTCTGGAAGGGGCTAGAGCCTCCATTTTTGCACTCAGGTCTAAGTCTCATGGCCCTCTATCAGAATCCAGAGTTTTGGGAAGATTGGAGAAACTTAATTTTTCGCCCAAAAAAAACAAAACGTAAGGGATACCACTGTCGTTTTTTTTTCGGGCCGAATTTTTGAGTTTCGATGTCTCAGCTCTGGAAGGGGCTAGAGCCTCCATTTTTGCACTCAGGTCTAAGTCTCATGGCCCTCTATCAGAATCCAGAGTTTTGGGAAGATTGGAGAAACTTAATTTTTCGCCCAAAAAAAAAACGTAAGGGGTACCACTGTCGTTTTTTTTTCGGGCCGAATTTTTGAGTTTCGATATCTCAGCTCTGGAAGGGGCTAGAGCCTCCATTTTTGCACTCAGGTTAAAGTCTCATGGCCCTCTATCAGAATCCAGAGTTTTGGGAAGATTGGAGAAACTTATTTTTTCGCCCAAAAAAAAAAAACGTAAGGGGTACCACTGTCGTTTTTTTTTTCGGGCCGAATTTTTGAGTTTCGATATCTTAGCTCTGGAAGGGGCTAGAGCCTCCATTTTTGCACTCAGGTCTAAGTCTCATGGCCCTCTATCAGAATCCAGAGTTTTGGGAAGATTGGAGAAACTTAATTTTTCGCCCAAAAAAAACAAAACGTAAGGGGTACCACTGTCGTTTTTTTTTTCGGGCCGAATTTTTGAGTTTCGATATCTCAGCTCTGGAAGGGGCTAGAGTCTCCATTTTTGCACTCATGTTAAAGTCTCATTGCCCTCTATCAGAATCCAGAGTTTTGAGAAGATTGGAGAAACTTAATTTTTCGCCCAAAAAAAAAAACGTAAGGGGTACCACTGTCGTTTTTTTTTCGGGCCGAATTTTTGAGTTTCGATATCTCAGCTCTGGAAGGGGCTAAAACCTCCATTTTTGCACTCAGGTCTAAGTCTCATGGCCCTCTATCAGAATCCAGAGTTTTGGGAAGATTGGAGAAACTTAATTTTTCGCCCAAAAAAAAAAAAAAACGTAAGGGGTACCACTATCGTTTTTTTTTCGGGCCGAATTTTTGAATTTCGATGTCTCAGCTCTGGAAGGGGCTAGAACCTCCATTTTTGCACTCAGGTCTAATTCTCATGGCCCTCTATCAGAATCCAGAGTTTTGGGAAGATTGGAGAAACTTAATTTTTCGCCCAAAAAAAAAAAACGTAAGGGGTACCACTGTCGTTTTTTTTTCGGGCCGAATTTTTGAGTTTCGATATCTCAGCTCTGGAAGGGGCTAGAGTCTCCATTTTTGCACTCAGGTTAAAGTCTCATGGCCCTCTATCAGAATCCAGAGTTTTGGGAAGATTGGAGAAACTTATTTTTTCGCCCAAAAAAAAAAAACGTAAGGGGTACCACTGTCGTTTTTTTTTCGGGCCGAATTTTTGAGTTTCGATATCTCAGCTCTGGAAGGGGCTAGAGTCTCCATTTTTGCACTCAGGTTAAAGTCTCATGGCCCTCTATCAGAATCCAGAGTTTTGGGAAGATTGGAGAAACTTATTTTTTCGCCCAAAAAAAAAAACGTAAGGGGTACCACTGTCGTTTTTTTTTCGGGCCGAATTTTTGAGTTTCGATATCTTAGCTCTGGAAGGAGCTAGAACCTCCATTTTTGCACTCAGGTCTAAGTCTCATGGCCCTCTATCAGAATCCAGAGTTTTGGGAAGATTGGAGAAACTTAATTTTTCGCCCAAAAAAAAAAAAACGTAAGGGGTACCACTGTCGTTTTTTTTTCGGGCCGAATTTTTGAGTTTCTATATCTCAGCTCTGGAAGGGGCTAGAGTCTCCATTTTTGCACTCAGGTTAAAGTCTCATGGCCCTCTATCAGAATCCAGAGTTTTGAGAAGATTGGAGAAACTTAATTTTTCGCCCAAAAAAAAAAACGTAAGGGGTACCACTGTCGTTTTTTTTTCGGGCCGAATTTTTGAGTTTTGATATCTCAACTCTGGAAGGGGCTAGAACCTCCATTTTTGCACTCAGGTCTAAGTCTCATGGCCCTCTATCAGAATCCAGAGTTTTGGGAAGATTGGAGAAACTTAATTTTTCGCCCAAAAAAAAAAACGTAAGGGGTACCACTGTCGTTTTTTTTTCGGGCCGAATTTTTGAGTTTCTATATCTCAGCTCTGGAAGGGGCTAGAGTCTCCATTTTTGCACTCAGGTTAAAGTCTCATGGCCCTCTATCAGAATCCAGAGTTTTGAGAAGATTGGAGAAACTTAATTTTTCGCCCAAAAAAAAAAACGTAAGGGGTACCACTGTCGTTTTTTTTTCGGGCCGAATTTTTGAGTTTCGATATCTCAACTCTGGAAGGGGCTAGAACCTCCATTTTTGCACTCAGGTCTAAGTCTCATGGCCCTCTATCAGAATCCAGAGTTTTGGGAAGATTGGAGAAACTTAATTTTTCGCCCAAAAAAAAAAAACGTAAGGGGTACCACTGTCGTTTTTTTTTCGGGCCGAATTTTTGAGTTTCTATATCTCAGCTCTGGAAGGGGCTAGAGTCTCCATTTTTGCACTCAGGTTAAAATCTCATGGCCCTCTATCAGAATCCAGAGTTTTGAGAAGATTGGAGAAACTTAATTTTTCGCCCAAAAAAAAAAAACGTAAGGGGTACCACTGTCGTTTTTTTTTCGGGCCGAATTTTTGAGTTTCGATATCTTAGCTCTGGAAGGGGCTAGAACCTCCATTTTTGCACTCAGGTCTAAGTCTCATGGCCCTCTATCAGAATCCAGAGTTTTGGGAAGATTGGAGAAACTTAATTTTTCGCCCAAAAAAAAAAAAACGTAAGGGGTACCACTGTCGTTTTTTTTTCGGGCCGAATTTTTGAGTTTCTATATCTCAGCTCTGGAAGGGGCTAGAGTCTCCATTTTTGCACTCAGGTTAAAGTCTCATGGCCCTCTATCAGAATCCAGAGTTTTGAGAAGATTGGAGAAACTTAATTTTTCGCCCAAAAAAAAAAAAACGTAAGGGGTACCACTGTCGTTTTTTTTTCGGGCCGAATTTTTGAGTTTTGATATCTCAACTCTGGAAGGGGCTAGAACCTCCATTTTTGCACTCAGGTCTAAGTCTCATGGCCCTCTATCAGAATCCAGAGTTTTGGGAAGATTGGAGAAACTTAATTTTTCGCCCAAAAAAAAAAACGTAAGGGGTACCACTGTCGTTTTTTTTTCAGGCCGAATTTTTGAGTTTCTATATCTCAGCTCTGGAAGGGGCTAGAGTCTCCATTTTTGCACTCAGGTTAAAGTCTCATGGCCCTCTATCAGAATCCAGAGTTTTGAGAAGATTGGAGAAACTTAATTTTTCGCCCAAAAAAAAAAACGTAAGGGGTACCACTGTCGTTTTTTTTTCGGGCCGAATTTTTGAGTTTCGATATCTCAACTCTGGAAGGGGCTAGAACCTCCATTTTTGCACTCAGGTCTAAGTCTCATGGCCCTCTATCAGAATCCAGAGTTTTGGGAAGATTGGAGAAACTTAATTTTTCGCCAAAAAAAAAAAACGTAAGGGGTACCACTGTCGTTTTTTTTTTCGGGCCGAATTTTTGAGTTTCTATATCTCAGCTCTGGAAGGGGCTAGAGTCTCCATTTTTGCACTCAGGTTAAAATCTCATGGCCCTCTATCAGAATCCAGAGTTTTGAGAAGATTGGAGAAACTTAATTTTTCGCCCAAAAAAAAAAAACGTAAGGGGTACCACTGTCGTTTTTTTTTCGGGCCGAATTTTTGAGTTTCGATATCTCAACTCTGGAAGGGGCTAGAGTCTCCATTTTTGCACTCAGGTTAAAGTCTCATGGCCCTCTATCAGAATCCAGAGTTTTGGGAAGATTGGAGAAACTTAATTTTTCGCCCAAAAAAAAAAAACGTAAGGGGTACCACTGTCGTTTTTTTTTCGGGCCGAATTTTTGAGTTTCTATATCTCAGCTCTGGAAGGGGCTAGAGTCTCCATTTTTGCACTCAGGTTAAAGTCTCATGGCCCTCTATCAGAATCCAGAGTTTTGAGAAGATTGGAGAAACTTAATTTTTCGCCCAAAAAAAAAAACGTAAGGGGTACCACTGTCGTTTTTTTTTCGGGCCGAATTTTTGAGTTTCGATATCTCAACTCTGGAAGGGGCTAGAACCTCCATTTTTGCACTCAGGTCTAAGTCTCATGGCCCTCTATCAGAATCCAGAGTTTTGGGAAGATTGGAGAAACTTAAATTTTCGCCCAAAAAAAAAAACGTAAGGGGTACCACTGTCGTTTTTTTTTTCGGGCCGAATTTTTGAGTTTCGATATCTTAGCTCTGGAAGGGGCTAGAGCCTTCATTTTTGCACTCAGGTCTAAGTCTCATGGCCCTCTATCAGAATCCAGAGTTTTGGGAAGATTGGAGAAACTTAATTTTTCGCCCAAAAAAAAAAAACGTAAGGGGTACCACTGTCGTTTTTTTTTCGGGCCCAATTTTTGAGTTTCGATGTCTCAGCTCTGGAAGGGGGCTAGAACCTCCATTTTTGCACTCAGGTCTAATTCTCATGGCCCTCTATCAGAATCCAGAGTTTTGGGAAGATTGGAGAAACTTAATTTTTCGCCCAAAAAAAAAAAAAACGTAAGGGGTACCACTGTCGTTTTTTTTTTCGGGCCGAATTTTTGAGTTTCGATATCTCAGCTCTGGAAGGGGCTAGAGTCTCCATTTTTGCACTCAGGTTAAAGTCTCATGGCCCTCTATCAGAATCCAGAGTTTTGGGAAGATTGGAGAAACTTAATTTTTCGCCCAAAAAAAAAAACGTAAGGGGTACCACTGTCGTTTTTTTTTTCGGGCCGAATTTTTGAGTTTCGATATCTCAACTCTGGAAGGGGCTAGAACCTCCATTTTTGCACTCAGGTCTAAGTCTCATGGCCCTCTATCAGAATCCAGAGTTTTGGGAAGATTGGAGAAACTTAATTTTTCGCCCAAAAAAAAAAAACGTAAGGGGTACCACTGTCGTTTTTTTTTTCGGGCCGAATTTTTGAGTTTCGATATCTTAGCTCTGGAAGGGGCTAGAGCCTTCATTTTTGCACTCAGGTCTAAGTCTCATGGCCCTCTATCAGAATCCAGAGTTTTGGGAAGATTGGAGAAACTTAATTTTTCGCCCAAAAAAAAAAAACGTAAGGGGTACCACTGTCGTTTTTTTTTTCGGGCCGAATTTTTGAGTTTCGATATCTTAGCTCTGGAAGGGGCTAGAGCCTTCATTTTTGCACTCAGGTCTAAGTCTCATGGCCCTCTATCAGAATCCAGAGTTTTGGGAAGATTGGAGAAACTTAATTTTTCGCCCAAAAAAAAAAAACGTAAGGGGTACCACTGTCGTTTTTTTTTCGGGCCCAATTTTTGAGTTTCGATGTCTCAGCTCTGGAAGGGGCTAGAACCTCCATTTTTGCACTCAGGTCTAATTCTCATGGCCCTCTATCAGAATCCAGAGTTTTGGGAAGATTGGAGAAACTTAATTTTTCGCCCAAAAAAAAAAAAACGTAAGGGGTACCACTGTCGTTTTTTTTTCGGGCCGAATTTTTGAGTTTCGATATCTCAGCTCTGGAAGGGGCTAGAACCTCCATTTTTGCACTCAGGTCTAAGTCTCATGGCCCTCTATCAGAATCCAGAGTTTTGGGAAGATTGGAGAAACTTAATTTTTCGCCCAAAAAAAAACCGTAAGGGGTACCACTGTCGTTTTTTTTTTTCGGGCCGAATTTTTGAGTTTCGATATCTCAGCTCTGGAAGGGGCTAGAGCCTCCATTTTTGCACTCAGGTCTAAGTCTCATGGCCCTCTATCAGAATCCAGAGTTTTGGGAAGATTGGAGAAACTTAATTTTTCGCCCAAAAAAAAAACGTAAGGGGTACCACTGTCGTTTTTTTTTTCGGGCCGAATTTTTGAGTTTCGATATCTCAGCTCTGGAAGGGGCTAGAGCCTCCATTTTTGCACTCAGGTCTAAGTCTCATGGCCCTCTATCAGAATCCAGAGTTTTGGGAAGATTGGAGAAACTTAATTTTTCGCCCAAAAAAAACAAAACGTAAGGGATACCACTGTCGTTTTTTTTTCGGGCCGAATTTTTGAGTTTCGATGTCTCAGCTCTGGAAGGGGCTAGACCCTCCATTTTTGCACTCAGGTCTAAGTCTCATGGCCCTCTATCAGAATCCAGAGTTTTGGGAAGATTGGAGAAACTTAATTTTTCGCCCAAAAAAAAAAACGTAAGGGGTACCACTGTCGTTTTTTTTTCGGGCCGAATTTTTGAGTTTCGATATCTCAGCTCTGGAAGGGGCTAGAGCCTCCATTTTTGCACTCAGGTTAAAGTCTCATGGCCCTCTATCAGAATCCAGAGTTTTGGGAAGATTGGAGAAACTTATTTTTTCGCCCAAAAAAAAAAAACGTAAGGGGTACCACTGTCGTTTTTTTTTCGGGCCGAATTTTTGAGTTTCGATATCTTAGCTCTGGAAGGGGCTAGAGCCTCCATTTTTGCACTCAGGTCTAAGTCTCATGGCCCTCTATCAGAATCCAGAGTTTTGGGAAGATTGGAGAAACTTAATTTTTCGCCCAAAAAAAACAAAACGTAAGGGATACCACTGTCGTTTTTTTTTTCGGGCCGAATTTTTGAGTTTCGATGTCTCAGCTCTGGAAGGGGCTAGAACCTCCATTTTTGCACTCAGGTCTAAGTCTCATGGCCCTCTATCAGAATCCAGAGTTTTGGGAAGATTGGAGAAACTTAATTTTTCGCCCAAAAAAAAAAACGTAAGGGGCACCACTGTCGTTTTTTTTTCGGGCCGAATTTTTGAGTTTCGATATCTCAGCTCTGGAAGGGGCTAGAGTCTCCATTTTTGCACTCATGTTAAAGTCTCATTGCCCTCTATCAGAATCCAGAGTTTTGAGAAGATTGGAGAAACTTAATTTTTCGCCCAAAAAAAAAAAACGTAAGGGGTACCACTGTCGTTTTTTTTTCGGGCCGAATTTTTGAGTTTCGATATCTCAGCTCTGGAAGGGGCTAAAACCTCCATTTTTGCACTCAGGTCTAAGTCTCATGGCCCTCTATCAGAATCCAGAGTTTTGGGAAGATTGGAGAAACTTAATTTTTCGCCCAAAAAAAAAAAAACGTAAGGGGTACCACTATCGTTTTTTTTTCGGGCCGAATTTTTGAATTTCGATGTCTCAGCTCTGGAAGGGGCTAGAACCTCCATTTTTGCACTCAGGTCTAATTCTCATGGCCCTCTATCAGAATCCAGAGTTTTGGGAAGATTGGAGAAACTTAATTTTTCGCCCAAAAAAAAAAAACCGTAAGGGGTACCACTGTCGTTTTTTTTTTTCGGGCCGAATTTTTGAGTTTCGATATCTCAGCTCTGGAAGGGGCTAGAGTCTCCATTTTTGCACTCAGGTTAAAGTCTCATGGCCCTCTATCAGAATCCAGAGTTTTGGGAAGATTGGAGAAACTTATTTTTTCGCCCAAAAAAAAAAAACGTAAGGGGTACCACTGTCGTTTTTTTTTCGGGCCGAATTTTTGAGTTTCGATATCTCAGCTCTGGAAGGGGCTAGAGTCTCCATTTTTGCACTCAGGTTAAAGTCTCATGGCCCTCTATCAGAATCCAGAGTTTTGGGAAGATTGGAGAAACTTATTTTTTCGCCCCAAAAAAAAAACGTAAGGGGTACCACTGTCGTTTTTTTTTCGGGCCGAATTTTTGAGTTTCGATATCTTAGCTCTGGAAGGGGCTAGAGTCTCCATTTTTGCACTCAGGTTAAAGTCTCATGGCCCTCTATCAGAATCCAGAGTTTTGAGAAGATTGGAGAAACTTAATTTTTCGCCCCAAAAAAAAAAACGTAAGGGGTACCACTGTCGTTTTTTTTTCGGGCCGAATTTTTGAGTTTCGATATCTCAGCTCTGGAAGGGGCTAGAACCTCCATTTTTGCACTCAGGCCTAAGTCTCATGGCCCTCTATCAGAATCCAGAGTTTTGGGAAGATTGGAGAAACGTAATTTTTCGCCCAAAAAAAAAAAACGTAAGGGGTACCACTGTCGTTTTTTTTTTCGGGCCGAATTTTTGAGTTTCGATATCTTAGCTCTGGAAGGGGCTAGAGCCTTCATTTTTGCACTCAGGTCTAAGTCTCATGGCCCTCTATCAGAATCCAGAGTTTTGGGAAGATTGGAGAAACTTAATTTTTCGCCCAAAAAAAAAAAACGTAAGGGGTACCACTGTCGTTTTTTTTTCGGGCCCAATTTTTGAGTTTCGATGTCTCAGCTCTGGAAGGGGGCTAGAACCTCCATTTTTGCACTCAGGTCTAATTCTCATGGCCCTCTATCAGAATCCAGAGTTTTGGGAAGATTGGAGAAACTTAATTTTTCGCCCAAAAAAAAAAAAACGTAAGGGGTACCACTGTCGTTTTTTTTTTTCGGGCCGAATTTTTGAGTTTCGATATCTCAGCTCTGGAAGGGGCTAGAGTCTCCATTTTTGCACTCAGGTTAAAGTCTCATGGCCCTCTATCAGAATCCAGAGTTTTGGGAAGATTGGAGAAACTTATTTTTTCGCCCAAAAAAAAAAAACGTAAGGGGTACCACTGTCGTTTTTTTTTCGGGCCGAATTTTTGAGTTTCGATATCTCAGCTCTGGAAGGGGCTAGAGTCTCCATTTTTGCACTCAGGTTAAAGTCTCATGGCCCTCTATCAGAATCCAGAGTTTTGGGAAGATTGGAGAAACTTATTTTTTTGCCCCAAAAAAAAACGTAAGGGGTACCACTGTCGTTTTTTTTTCGGGCCAAATTTTTGAGTTTCGATATCTTAGCTCTGGAAGGGGCTAGAACCTCCATTTTTGCACTCAGGTCTAAGTCTCATGGCCCTCTATCAGAATCCAGAGTTTTGGGAAGATTGGAGAAACTTAATTTTTCGCCCAAAAAAAAAAAAACGTAAGGGGTACCACTGTCGTTTTTTTTTCGGGCCGAATTTTTGAGTTTCTATATCTCAGCTCTGGAAGGGGCTAGAGTCTCCATTTTTGCACTCAGGTTAAAGTCTCATGGCCCTCTATCAGAATCCAGAGTTTAGAGAAGATTGGAGAAACTTAATTTTTCGCCCAAAAAAAAAAAACGTAAGGGGTACCACTGTCGTTTTTTTTTCGGGCCGAATTTTTGAGTTTCGATATCTCAACTCTGGAAGGGGCTAGAACCTCCATTTTTGCACTCAGGTCTAAGTCTCATGGCCCTCTATCAGAATCCAGAGTTTTGGGAAGATTGGAGAAACTTAATTTTTCGCCCAAAAAAAAAAAACGTAAGGGGTACCACTGTCGTTTTTTTTTCGGGCCGAATTTTTGAGTTTCTATATCTCAGCTCTGGAAGGGGCTAGAGTCTCCATTTTTGCACTCAGGTTAAAGTCTCATGGCCCTCTATCAGAATCCAGAGTTTTGAGAAGATTGGAGAAACTTAATTTTTCGCCCAAAAAAAAAAACGTAAGGGGTACCACTGTCGTTTTTTTTTCGGGCCGAATTTTTGAGTTTCGATATCTCAACTCTGGAAGGGGCTAGAACCTCCATTTTTGCACTCAGGTCTAAGTCTCATGGCCCTCTATCAGAATCCAGAGTTTTGAGAAGATTGGAGAAACTTAATTTTTCGCCCAAAAAAAAAAACGTAAGGGGTACCACTGTCGTTTTTTTTTTCGGGCCGAATTTTTGAGTTTCGATATCTCAACTCTGGAAGGGGCTAGAACCTCCATTTTTGCACTCAGGTCTAAGTCTCATGGCCCTCTATCAGAATCCAGAGTTTTGGGAAGATTGGAGAAACTTAATTTTTCGCCGAATTTTTGAGTTTCTATATCTCAGCTCTGGAAGGGGCTAGAGTCTCCATTTTTGCACTCAGGTTAAAGTCTCATGGCCCTCTATCAGAATCCAGAGTTTTGGGAAGATTGGAGAAACTTAATTTTTCGCCCAAAAAAAAAAAACGTAAGGGGTACCACTGTCGTTTTTTTTTCGGGCCGAATTTTTGAGTTTCTATATCTCAGCTCTGGAAGGGGCTAGAGTCTCCATTTTTGCACTCAGGTTAAAGTCTCATGGCCCTCTATCAGAATCCAGAGTTTTGAGAAGATTGGAGAAACTTAATTTTTCGCCCAAAAAAAAAAAACGTAAGGGGTACCACTGTCGTTTTTTTTTCGGGCCGAATTTTTGAGTTTCGATATCTCAACTCTGGAAGGGGCTAGAACCTCCATTTTTTGCACTCAGGTCTAAGTCTCATGGCCCTCTATCAGAATCCAGAGTTTTGGGAAGATTGGAGAAACTTAATTTTTCGCCCAAAAAAAAAAAACGTAAGGGGTACCACTGTCGTTTTTTTTTTCGGGCCGAATTTTTGAGTTTCGATATCTTAGCTCTGGAAGGGGCTAGAGCCTTCATTTTTGCACTCAGGTCTAAGTCTCATGGCCCTCTATCAGAATCCAGAGTTTTGGGAAGATTGGAGAAACTTAATTTTTCGCCCAAAAAAAAAAAACGTAAGGGGTACCACTGTCGTTTTTTTTTCGGGCCCAATTTTTGAGTTTCGATGTCTCAGCTCTGGAAGGGGCTAGAACCTCCATTTTTGCACTCAGGTCTAATTCTCATGGCCCTCTATCAGAATCCAGAGTTTTGGGAAGATTGGAGAAACTTAATTTTTCGCCCAAAAAAAAAAAAACGTAAGGGGTACCACTGTCGTTTTTTTTTCGGGCCGAATTTTTGAGTTTCGATATCTCAGCTCTGGAAGGGGCTAGAACCTCCATTTTTGCACTCAGGTCTAAGTCTCATGGCCCTCTATCAGAATCCAGAGTTTTGGGAAGATTGGAGAAACTTAATTTTTCGCCCAAAAAAAAACCGTAAGGGGTACCACTGTCGTTTTTTTTTTTCGGGCCGAATTTTTGAGTTTCGATATCTCAGCTCTGGAAGGGGCTAGAGCCTCCATTTTTGCACTCAGGTCTAAGTCTCATGGCCCTCTATCAGAATCCAGAGTTTTGGGAAGATTGGAGAAACTTAATTTTTCGCCCAAAAAAAAAACGTAAGGGGTACCACTGTCGTTTTTTTTTTCGGGCCGAATTTTTGAGTTTCGATATCTCAGCTCTGGAAGGGGCTAGAGCCTCCATTTTTGCACTCAGGTCTAAGTCTCATGGCCCTCTATCAGAATCCAGAGTTTTGGGAAGATTGGAGAAACTTAATTTTTCGCCCAAAAAAAACAAAACGTAAGGGATACCACTGTCGTTTTTTTTTCGGGCCGAATTTTTGAGTTTCGATGTCTCAGCTCTGGAAGGGGCTAGACCCTCCATTTTTGCACTCAGGTCTAAGTCTCATGGCCCTCTATCAGAATCCAGAGTTTTGGGAAGATTGGAGAAACTTAATTTTTCGCCCAAAAAAAAAAACGTAAGGGGTACCACTGTCGTTTTTTTTTCGGGCCGAATTTTTGAGTTTCGATATCTCAGCTCTGGAAGGGGCTAGAGCCTCCATTTTTGCACTCAGGTTAAAGTCTCATGGCCCTCTATCAGAATCCAGAGTTTTGGGAAGATTGGAGAAACTTATTTTTTCGCCCAAAAAAAAAAAACGTAAGGGGTACCACTGTCGTTTTTTTTTCGGGCCGAATTTTTGAGTTTCGATATCTTAGCTCTGGAAGGGGCTAGAGCCTCCATTTTTGCACTCAGGTCTAAGTCTCATGGCCCTCTATCAGAATCCAGAGTTTTGGGAAGATTGGAGAAACTTAATTTTTCGCCCAAAAAAAACAAAACGTAAGGGATACCACTGTCGTTTTTTTTTTCGGGCCGAATTTTTGAGTTTCGATGTCTCAGCTCTGGAAGGGGCTAGAACCTCCATTTTTGCACTCAGGTCTAAGTCTCATGGCCCTCTATCAGAATCCAGAGTTTTGGGAAGATTGGAGAAACTTAATTTTTCGCCCAAAAAAAAAAACGTAAGGGGCACCACTGTCGTTTTTTTTTCGGGCCGAATTTTTGAGTTTCGATATCTCAGCTCTGGAAGGGGCTAGAGTCTCCATTTTTGCACTCATGTTAAAGTCTCATTGCCCTCTATCAGAATCCAGAGTTTTGAGAAGATTGGAGAAACTTAATTTTTCGCCCAAAAAAAAAAAACGTAAGGGGTACCACTGTCGTTTTTTTTTCGGGCCGAATTTTTGAGTTTCGATATCTCAGCTCTGGAAGGGGCTAAAACCTCCATTTTTGCACTCAGGTCTAAGTCTCATGGCCCTCTATCAGAATCCAGAGTTTTGGGAAGATTGGAGAAACTTAATTTTTCGCCCAAAAAAAAAAAAAACGTAAGGGGTACCACTATCGTTTTTTTTTCGGGCCGAATTTTTGAATTTCGATGTCTCAGCTCTGGAAGGGGCTAGAACCTCCATTTTTGCACTCAGGTCTAATTCTCATGGCCCTCTATCAGAATCCAGAGTTTTGGGAAGATTGGAGAAACTTAATTTTTCGCCCAAAAAAAAAAAACCGTAAGGGGTACCACTGTCGTTTTTTTTTTTCGGGCCGAATTTTTGAGTTTCGATATCTCAGCTCTGGAAGGGGCTAGAGTCTCCATTTTTGCACTCAGGTTAAAGTCTCATGGCCCTCTATCAGAATCCAGAGTTTTGGGAAGATTGGAGAAACTTATTTTTTCGCCCAAAAAAAAAAAACGTAAGGGGTACCACTGTCGTTTTTTTTTCGGGTCGAATTTTTGAGTTTCGATATCTCAGCTCTGGAAGGGGCTAGAGTCTCCATTTTTGCACTCAGGTTAAAGTCTCATGGCCCTCTATCAGAATCCAGAGTTTTGGGAAGATTGGAGAAACTTATTTTTTCGCCCCAAAAAAAAAACGTAAGGGGTACCACTGTCGTTTTTTTTTCGGGCCGAATTTTTGAGTTTCGATATCTTAGCTCTGGAAGGGGCTAGAGTCTCCATTTTTGCACTCAGGTTAAAGTCTCATGGCCCTCTATCAGAATCCAGAGTTTTGAGAAGATTGGAGAAACTTAATTTTTCGCCCCAAAAAAAAAAACGTAAGGGGTACCACTGTCGTTTTTTTTTCGGGCCGAATTTTTGAGTTTCGATATCTCAGCTCTGGAAGGGGCTAGAACCTCCATTTTTGCACTCAGGCCTAAGTCTCATGGCCCTCTATCAGAATCCAGAGTTTTGGGAAGATTGGAGAAACGTAATTTTTCGCCCAAAAAAAAAAAACGTAAGGGGTACCACTGTCGTTTTTTTTTTCGGGCCGAATTTTTGAGTTTCTATATCTCAGCTCTGGAAGGGGCTAGAGTCTCCATTTTTGCACTCAGGTTAAAGTCTCATGGCCCTCTATCAGAATCCAGAGTTTTGAGAAGATTGGAGAAACTTAATTTTTCGCCCAAAAAAAAAAATGTAAGGGGTACCACTGTCGTTTTTTTTTCGGGCCGAATTTTTGAGTTTCGATATCTCAACTCTGGAAGGGGCTAGAACCTCCATTTTTGCACTCAGGTCTAAGTCTCATGGCCCTCTATCAGAATCCAGAGTTTTGAGAAGATTGGAGAAACTTAATTTTTCGCCCAAAAAAAAAACGTAAGGGGTACCACTGTCGTTTTTTTTTTCGGGCCGAATTTTTGAGTTTCGATATCTCAACTCTGGAAGGGGCTAGAACCTCCATTTTTGCACTCAGGTCTAAGTCTCATGGCCCTCTATCAGAATCCAGAGTTTTGGGAAGATTGGAGAAACTTAATTTTTCGCCCAAAAAAAAAAAACGTAAGGGGTACCACTGTCGTTTTTTTTTCGGGCCGAATTTTTGAGTTTCTATATCTCAGCTCTGGAAGGGGCTAGAGTCTCCATTTTTGCACTCAGGTTAAAGTCTCATGGCCCTCTATCAGAATCCAGAGTTTTGAGAAGATTGGAGAAACTTAATTTTTCGCCCAAAAAAAAAAACGTAAGGGGTACCACTGTCGTTTTTTTTTCGGGCCGAATTTTTGAGTTTCGATATCTCAACTCTGGAAGGGGCTAGAACCTCCATTTTTGCACTCAGGTCTAAGTCTCATGGCCCTCTATCAGAATCCAGAGTTTTGGGAAGATTGGAGAAACTTAATTTTTCGCCCAAAAAAAAAAAACGTAAGGGGTACCACTGTCGTTTTTTTTTCGGGCCGAATTTTTGAGTTTCGATATCTCAGCTCTGGAAGGGGCTAGAGTCTCCATTTTTGCACTCATGTTAAAGTCTCATTGCCCTCTATCAGAATCCAGAGTTTTGAGAAGATTGGAGAAACTTAATTTTTCGCCCAAAAAAAAAAAACGTAAGGGGTACCACTGTCGTTTTTTTTTCGGGCCGAATTTTTGAGTTTCGATATCTCAGCTCTGGAAGGGGCTAAAACCTCCATTTTTGCACTCAGGTCTAAGTCTCATGGCCCTCTATCAGAATCCAGAGTTTTGGGAAGATTGGAGAAACTTAATTTTTCACCCAAAAAAAAAAAAAAAACGTAAGGGGTACCACTATCGTTTTTTTTTCGGGCCGGATTTTTGAATTTCGATGTCTCAGCTCTGGAAGGGGCTAGAACCTCCATTTTTGCACTCAGGTCTAATTCTCATGGCCCTCTATCAGAATCCAGAGTTTTGGGAAGATTGGAGAAACTTAATTTTTCGCCCCAAAAAAAAAAAAACGTAAGGGGTACCACTGTCGTTTTTTTTTTTCGGGCCGAATTTTTGAGTTTCGATATCTCAGCTCTGGAAGGGGCTAGAGTCTCCATTTTTGCACTCAGGTTAAAGTCTCATGGCCCTCTATCAGAATCCAGAGTTTTGGGAAGATTGGAGAAACTTATTTTTTCGCCCAAAAAAAAAAACGTAAGGGGTACCACTGTCGTTTTTTTTTTCGGGCCGAATTTTTGAGTTTCGATATCTTAGCTCTGGAAGGGGCTAGAACCTCCATTTTTGCACTCAGGTCTAAGTCTCATGGCCCTCTATCAGAATCCAGAGTTTTGGGAAGATTGGAGAAACTTAATTTTTCGCCCAAAAAAAAAAAACGTAAGGGGTACCACTGTCGTTTTTTTTTTCGGGCCGAATTTTTGAGTTTCTATATCTCAGCTCTGGAAGGGGCTAGAGTCTCCATTTTTGCACTCAGGTTAAAGTCTCATGGCCCTCTATCAGAATCCAGAGTTTTGGGAAGATTGGAGAAACTTATTTTTTCGCCCAAAAAAAAAAAACGTAAGGGGTACCACTGTCGTTTTTTTTCGGGCCGAATTTTTGAGTTTCGATATCTCAGCTCTGGAAGGGGCTAGAGTCTCCATTTTTGCACTCAGGTTAAAGTCTCATGGCCCTCTATCAGAATCCAGAGTTTTGGGAAGATTGGAGAAACTTATTTTTTCGCCCAAAAAAAAAAACGTAAGGGGTACCACTGTCGTTTTTTTTTCGGGCCGAATTTTTGAGTTTCGATATCTTAGCTCTGGAAGGGGCTAGAACCTCCATTTTTGCACTCAGGTCTAAGTCTCATGGCCCTCTATCAGAATCCAGAGTTTTGGGAAGATTGGAGAAACTTAATTTTTCGCCCCAAAAAAAAAAAACGTAAGGGGTACCACTGTCGTTTTTTTTTCGGGCCGAATTTTTGAGTTTCTATATCTCAGCTCTGGAAGGGGCTAGAGTCTCCATTTTTGCACTCAGATTAAAGTCTCATGGCCCTCTATCAGAATCCAGAGTTTTGAGAAGATTGGAGAAACTTAATTTTTCGCCCAAAAAAAAAAACGTAAGGGGTACCACTGTCGTTTTTTTTTCGGGCCGAATTTTTGAGTTTCGATATCTCAACTCTGGAAGGGGCTAGAACCTCCATTTTTGCACTCAGGTGTAAGTCTCATGGCCCTCTATCAGAATCGTCTCGGTTACGTATGTAACCCTCGTTCCCTGAGTAGGGAACGGAGACGTTACGTCAGAAGTGACGGAGATTGGGGGTTTCGCATAGAAAGCCAATCCTCTTCGAGTATTAAAACACGAGCCAATGGCATGCAATGCCTTGGGGCTGCGGAAATTTGCATAGCGTACTCCGCCCTACTCCGTGAGTATAAAAGGAGGAAGTGAACGCAACCGCAGTATGTCTTCGCTGAGGAGCCAAGACTGAACTCGGCCTCTACCCAGCGATACAGCAGAAGTGGCAGGGAGACGTAACGTCTCCGTTCCCTACTCAGGGAACGAGGGTTACATACGTAACCGAGACGTTCCCTATCGTAGTCACTTCGAGTTACGTCAGAAGTGACGGAGATTGGGGGTCTGTGCCATCACGCCATCTTCAAGCTGTCTTCCAGTGCCCTGCGAAAGACTGAACCCCGGAGCCTTACCTCTTTTTTTTTTTTTTTTTTTTTGGGGATCCGACTTTGACACAGGATTACCAAGGTACACTGGGAAACATATCCCGAAGGGGACATGCTACCAGCTGCCTACCGAAGGGAGGACTTAAGGATACACATATGGCCACATAGGAACGCATATGGAACACTGGAGTACCAACCGCAGGTGGCTACTGATTTAAACTCCAGGGGTGGCAGATGGCTTGCCAAGGGAAGACACATGCTCAGAGAGGCTTACAGTGGATAATACACATGAGACGGTTACCATGGGGAACCGTGCGCATGGAGGCACCTAGCTAGCATCCAGAGCAACGCAGTGGTGCCCGCATCGTCGGTGCTGGAGGACTCAAGACTTCAATGGAAGAACTGAGGAAATATCGCACTTATCCAGTCCGGGGAGTGGAGTGGCGAGCAAGCGAAGACACCTGAGCGGATCCAGAACTGGCCGAAACGAGTACGTGAGAGGATACCGGCTCAATTCGCAGATTATAGAATCTGGCGAAGGTGTTGGGTGTCGCCCAGCCTGCAGCTCTGCAGATGTCTGTTAGCGAGGCGCCGTGCGCTAAGCCCAAGAGGAGGCTACACTCCGAGTGGAATGGGCCGTCACACCAAGGGGGCACGGAAGGCCTTGCTGCTGGTAAGACAAAGCAATGGCATCCACTATCCAGTGGGACAGCCGTTGCTTTGAGAGAGCCCTTCCCTTCTGGCTCCCCCCATGACAGACAAAGAGCTGGTCTGAGGTCCTGAAACACTGCGTTCTGTCGACATAGGTGCGGAGAGCACGTACCGGACAGAGCAGTGCCAAGGCTGGGTCTGCCTCCTCCAGGGGCAGCGCTTGCAGGTTCACCACCAGGTCCCGGAGGGGAGTGGTAGGAACCTTGGGCATATATCCAGGCCGGGGTCTCAGGAATACGTGAGAGTAAGCCGGCCCGAACTCCAGGCACACTTCGTCAACAGAGAGTGCGTGCAGGTCCCTTACTCTCCTGATGGATACCAATGCAATCAGGAGTGCTGTCACATAGGACAGGGCAAAAACTCTACCGACTGCAAAGGCTCCAGGGGAGGCCTCTGCAGAGCACCCAGGTCTACTGAGAGGTCCCCAGAGGGCAGGAGGGGAGGGAGGCGGATTTAGCCCCCTCACTCCCCTCAGGAACCTGATGACCAGGTCATGCTTCCCATAGACTTACCTTTCACTGCATCATGAGACGCGGCAATGGCCGCGACATAATCCAAAGGGTGGAGGGCGAAGCCTGCGCTCCAACCCCTCTTGCAGGAAGGAAGCATGACTCCGATCGAACATCTCCGGGGGTCTTCTCAGCGAGAAGAACACCAATTGACGAAGAGGTTTCACTTCAACGCATAAAGGTGTCACGTGGACGACGCTCTTGCGGAAGTGATGGTTGCCGCCACCGCAGGTGGCAGCGAACTCAAACCTGCCTCGTCCCGTCCTGGAGCCACACGTGCAGCCTCCAAGATCGGGACGAGGGTGCCACAGAGTGCCCCGTCTCTGAGAGAGTAGGTCCGGTCTCAGAGGAATAGGCCAAGGAGGTGCTGTCGCGAGGAGCAAGAGTTCGGAGAACCACGTCTTGGTGGGCCAGTAGGGGGCTACCAGCAAGACCTGCTCCTCGTCCTCCTTGATCTTGCACAACACCCGTGCAAGGAGGCTCACTGGGGGAACGCACACTTGCGTGGGCCCCGTGGCCAGCTGTGCGCCAGCGCATCCGAGCCGAGAGAGCCGCGGGTCAGAGAATAACTGGGCGCAGTGGGACGAGTCCCGAGAGGCGGACAGGTCTAACTGTGCCTCCCCGAACTGGTCCCAAATCAGCTGGACCGACTGGGGATGGAGTCGCCATTCGCCGGAGATGGGACGGGCCCGGGACAGCTCGCGGCTGCCCGGTTCCGGTCTCCAGGAATGTAACTGCACGAAGGGACCTCAGGTGCTTCTGACTCCATATCAAGAGGTGGCGGGCGAGCTGCGACAACCGGCGCGAGCGTAGACCCCCCCTGGTGGTTGATGTACGCTACTGCCGTAGTGTTGTCTGAGCGGACAAGCACATGCTGGCCCTAGAGCACGCTCGGAAGCGGTGCCGGGCGAGCCGTACTGCCAACAGCTCGAGGCAATTGATGTGCATGAGGCGCTGGGCTCCTGTCCAGGAACCGGCGGCTGCATGCCCCTTGCACATGGCACCCCAACCCGTGGTAGACGCATCCGTGGAGACAACGAGATGCCTGGAAACTCGCTGAATAGGGACCCTGTCCGTAAAAAGCTGAGGTTCGACCACGGGAAGAAGGATCGGCGGCACGTCGGAGTCACTGGAACTCGGAGCGAGCCGCGATGCCATGCCCACCTCGGGACTCGATCGCGAAGCCACAGCTGAAGCGGTCTCATATGAAGCAAACCGAGCGGCGTTGCCGCGGCCGCGGATGCCATATGCCCCAGGAGCCTCTGAAATAGTTTCAGTGGAACCGCACTCTTGCCCTCGAACTGTCGAAGACAAGCCAGCAGTGAGTGCGCGCGCTCGTTCGTGAGCTGCGCGGACATGGCGACCGAGTCTATCTCCATGCCGAGAAAAGAGATCCTCTGCACGGGGCAAAGTTTGCTCTTTTCCCGGTTGACCCGAAGGCCCAGACGGGCTAGGTGCCGTAGCACCAGGTCTCTGTGTTCGCAAACCTGAGCTCGAGAGTGTGCTAGTAACAGCCAGTCGTCGAGATAGTTCAGGATGCGAACCCCGTGTTCGCGAAGGGGAACAAGGGCTGCCTCGACGATCTTCGTGAAGACGCGAGGGGACAGAGCTAACCCGAATGGGAGAACGGCGTACTGGTATGCCTGGCCCTCGAAGGCAAACCGAGAAACGGTCTGTGTCGAGGGAGAATGGAGCCATGGAAGTACGCGTCCTTCAGGTCGATCGCTGCAAACCAATCCTGATACCGAACACATTCGAAAATGCGTTTGGCCGTGAGCATTTTGAACGGTAGTCGATGGAGAGAACGGTTCAAAATGCGCAGGTCCAGGATCGGTCGCAACCCACCGGTCTTTCTTGGGGACAATGAAGTAGGGGCTGTAAAGCCCGGACCTCACCTCGGCTGGAGGGACCGTCTCGATTGCACCCTTCGCCAGCAGGGTCGC
The DNA here is from genome assembly GCF_988280905.1 of Pimephales promelas. Classification (NCBI taxonomy): domain Eukaryota; kingdom Metazoa; phylum Chordata; class Actinopteri; order Cypriniformes; family Leuciscidae; genus Pimephales; species Pimephales promelas. The sequence goes on along the minus strand of NC_142775.1, from coordinate 25,485,247 downwards.
AATCTCCGCTCTCAAGACTGGGGCATTGCCACCAACCATCGTGGAGCGAACTCCCCTGAAGCGGGGAAGAGACCGTGCGAACTGAATCGCGTAGCCGAATCCGATCGTTCTGATGACCCAGCGGGAACCCCGGGAAGCGCTAGCCAGGCTTCCAGGAAGTGAGCCAACGGGGTCATGCGAACCACAGACGTCCCCCCGGAGGGGCAGCGAGGCGGGTCGACCGGCATGCGTGCAGGAGTTACCCCGTCCGGATGCACCGTCGAAACCCGCTCCCCGACAGAAGAGACCAGGGAAGGCAGAGCGTTCCACGGGGGTCTGTTCTGCCGGGGGTCTGGCGACAGAGGGGGAAGGGATTGGCGTAGCCCGGGGACGACACACGCACCCTTCCGCGCCCTCCGAGACAGAGAGGAATGAACGGGGCGACGCACTGGACGTCGTGCGCGCTCATTCCAGTCTGTGTGCTCAATGACAGTGTCAGCTTTTCCTCAACCAGCTCAGGGAGCTAGCCAGAACAAAAGATTCTCCACCGGCCCTCCACCGGGGAAGGAGGGGCCCTGCCACCGCCTCCTGAGAAAAACCATGACACTATCACTGAGCGGCCCGCCTCAGGAACATCGCTTCGCCTGGCATCTAGCGGGGCACGCGGCCTGAGGGGGGCTCTTTTCTTGGGACGCTTACCTGTGGCCTCCTCCGCGACGCGAACCGGCTGAAGGCTGCTGCTGGGGCCGCGTGGGAGGGAAGGGAGCCGCAGGGGGGGCGTCCTCGGCGGCGAGCTGGCGGAGGCGTCCGAGCCGACGGCTGGTTGGAGGCAGCAGCTGGCCGTCGGGGCAGAGAACCCGCCTTCGTCTGCTCCTAGGCGGTCGAGAAGTGCTGGGCAAAGTCCTGGACCGCACCGCCGAACATTATGATGCTCCTGGACCACAGCGGTGGGCATCACCTGACCAAGGGAGCGAGCGACCGCCTCCGTGACCCGTTTAAGGACAAGGTAGGCGACAGGCTCGCAGCTCGCTTGGTCCGTCACCTCCTCGTGCACATTCCTGAGCAGCTAGCTTTGTAGGTGCTCATCATATGCAGGGCGGAGGCTGCCTGTCCCGCCGCTCTACAGAATCGCGCCGCCATAGACGACGAGAACCCATAGGCTTTGGAGGGGCATCTGAGAGCAACCGCCGGTTGACCGGGGGAGCCCCAGCGTACCCACAGACAGCCGCATCGCCGAGGGGAGGAAGGGCGGGGAACTAAGCACGCTTTTTTTTTTTTTATTTTATTTATTTATTTTTTTTTTTATAGTGCGTGTCAGTTCCGCATGCAACTCGGGGAAAAAAGGAAATTGGGGTTGGCCGTGGCCGTAAGGCGGCAGCGTTACCCAAAAACCGATTATTCAGCCGCGAGAGATCGGGGAGGGGCGGAGTTCCACCCCCACCCGATGCTCACGGACGCCCGAGATAGCACGGCCATCATCGCGGGATCAGACACGGCGGCGCTGACGCTCCCGAGGGAGGCAACGCGGCCGCATCCTCACTTCCCGAGGAGTCAAGCCCGCCTAGTGATGCTGTGATCGACATCGCATCATCATCTGGAGCGCTGCCCGAAGCAGCCGGTGCCACCGAAGAAGCAACCGACTGAATCGAACTAACGCTCGCTGGCTCTCGCACTGAGGCGGGAGGTGTGGCCCGAGAAATCGTCGGGGCTTATCCACACCATCACCGTAAATCACCAGGTCCCCGGGTCGACGGGCCCCCTATGGAGGAAACCGATCGAGCGGGGGGGACCGGGACTCTCACTCAAGTGAGATCATTGAGTCTCGACCTCAGTGTAGAGATGGTCATGTTCCCACAGAAGGAAAATGAGTCATCCACGAACGCTGCTGCTGCATGCTGAAATGCCCAGGCATACAAAGCAGCGATCGTGACCATCAGATGACGACAGAAATCAATCACACCCAGAAGAGCACGGGCGAACCGTCTTTAAAAAGACGTGCGCGTGCAGCTCTTTCAATGAGAGGAGGAAATTCACTCTTTCAGCGCTGAAGCGACCAGGGAGAAGCGCAAAGTCTGGCAGACCACTGCTCAGATCGCAGGCGATGCAGATTCTCGCTGGGTACCGCCGTCACACCAACACTGAAGAGGACGCTCGTCTCGAAGACTCTTGAACAGTGCTTTCAGGAGTGAAGAGGTTCTCTTGGCTCCGAAGCGAAAACATACTGCGGTTGCGTTCACTTCCTCCTTTTATACTCACGGAGTAGGGCGGAGTACGCTATGCAAATTTCCGCAGCCCCAAGGCATTGCATGCCATTGGCTCGTGTTTTAATACTCGAAGAGGATTGGCTTTCTATGCGAAACCCCCAATCTCCGTCACTTCTGACGTAACTCGAAGTGACTACGATAGGGAACCAGAGTTTTGAGAAGATTGGAGAAACTTAATTTTTCGCCCAAAAAAAAAAAACGTAAGGGGTACCACTGTCGTTTTTTTTTCGGGCCGAATTTTTGAGTTTCGATATCTCAACTCTGGAAGGGGCTAGAACCTCCATTTTTGCACTCAGGTCTAAGTCTCATGGCCCTCTATCAGAATCCAGAGTTTTGGGAAGATTGGAGAAACTTAATTTTTCGCCCAAAAAAAAAAAACGTAAGGGGTACCACTGTCGTTTTATTTTCGGGCCGAATTTTTGAGTTTCTATATCTCAGCTCTGGAAGGGGCTAGAGTCTCCATTTTTGCACTCAGGTTAAAGTCTCATGGCCCTCTATCAGAATCCAGAGATTTGAGAAGATTGGAGAAACTTAATTTTTCGCCCAAAAAAAAAAACGTAAGGGGTACCACTGTCGTTTTTTTTTCGGGCCGAATTTTTGAGTTTCGATATCTCAACTCTGGAAGGGGCTAGAACCTCCATTTTTGCACTCAGGTCTAAGTCTCATGGCCCTCTATCAGAATCCAGAGTTTTGGGAAGATTGGAGAAACTTAATTTTTCGCCCAAAAAAAAAAAACGTAAGGGGTACCACTGTCGTTTTTTTTTTCGGGCCGAATTTTTGAGTTTCGATATCTTAGCTCTGGAAGGGGCTAGAGCCTTCATTTTTGCACTCAGGTCTAAGTCTCATGGCCCTCTATCAGAATCCAGAGTTTTGGGAAGATTGGAGAAACTTAATTTTTCGCCCAAAAAAAAAACGTAAGGGGTACCACTGTCGTTTTTTTTTCGGGCCGAATTTTTGAGTTTCGATATCTCAGCTCTGGAAGGGGCTAGAGCCTCCATTTTTGCACTCAGGTTAAAGTCTCATGGCCCTCTATCAGAATCCAGAGTTTTGGGAAGATTGGAGAAACTTATTTTTTCGCCCAAAAAAAAAAAACGTAAGGGGTACCACTGTCGTTTTTTTTTCGGGCCGAATTTTTGAGTTTCGATATCTTAGCTCTGGAAGGGGCTAGAGCCTCCATTTTTGCACTCAGGTCTAAGTCTCATGGCCCTCTATCAGAATCCAGAGTTTTGGGAAGATTGGAGAAACTTAATTTTTCGCCCAAAAAAAACAAAACGTAAGGGATACCACTGTCGTTTTTTTTTTCGGGCCGAATTTTTGAGTTTCGATGTCTCAGCTCTGGAAGGGGCTAGAACCTCCATTTTTGCACTCAGGTCTAAGTCTCATGGCCCTCTATCAGAATCCAGAGTTTTGGGAAGATTGGAGAAACTTAATTTTTCGCCCAAAAAAAAAAACGTAAGGGGCACCACTGTCGTTTTTTTTTCGGGCCGAATTTTTGAGTTTCGATATCTCAGCTCTGGAAGGGGCTAGAGTCTCCATTTTTGCACTCATGTTAAAGTCTCATTGCCCTCTATCAGAATCCAGAGTTTTGAGAAGATTGGAGAAACTTATTTTTTCGCCCAAAAAAAAAAAACGTAAGGGGTACCACTGTCGTTTTTTTTTCGGGCCGAATTTTTGAGTTTCGATATCTCAGCTCTGGAAGGGGCTAAAACCTCCATTTTTGCACTCAGGTCTAAGTCTCATGGCCCTCTATCAGAATCCAGAGTTTTGGGAAGATTGGAGAAACTTAATTTTTCGCCCAAAAAAAAAAAAACGTAAGGGGTACCACTATCGTTTTTTTTTCGGGCCGAATTTTTGAATTTCGATGTCTCAGCTCTGGAAGGGGCTAGAACCTCCATTTTTGCACTCAGGTCTAATTCTCATGGCCCTCTATCAGAATCCAGAGTTTTGGGAAGATTGGAGAAACTTAATTTTTCGCCCAAAAAAAAAAAACCGTAAGGGGTACCACTGTCGTTTTTTTTTTTCGGGCCGAATTTTTGAGTTTCGATATCTCAGCTCTGGAAGGGGCTAGAGTCTCCATTTTTGCACTCAGGTTAAAGTCTCATGGCCCTCTATCAGAATCCAGAGTTTTGGGAAGATTGGAGAAACTTATTTTTTCGCCCAAAAAAAAAAAACGTAAGGGGTACCACTGTCGTTTTTTTTTCGGGCCGAATTTTTGAGTTTCGATATCTCAGCTCTGGAAGGGGCTAGAGTCTCCATTTTTGCACTCAGGTTAAAGTCTCATGGCCCTCTATCAGAATCCAGAGTTTTGGGAAGATTGGAGAAACTTATTTTTTCGCCCAAAAAAAAAAACGTAAGGGGTACCACTGTCGTTTTTTTTTCGGGCCGAATTTTTGAGTTTCGATATCTTAGCTCTGGAAGGGGCTAGAGTCTCCATTTTTGCACTCAGGTTAAAGTCTCATGGCCCTCTATCAGAATCCAGAGTTTTGAGAAGATTGGAGAAACTTAATTTTTCGCCCCAAAAAAAAAAACGTAAGGGGTACCACTGTCGTTTTTTTTTCGGGCCGAATTTTTGAGTTTCGATATCTCAGCTCTGGAAGGGGCTAGAACCTCCATTTTTGCACTCAGGCCTAAGTCTCATGGCCCTCTATCAGAATCCAGAGTTTTGGGAAGATTGGAGAAACGTAATTTTTCGCCCAAAAAAAAAAAACGTAAGGGGTACCACTGTCGTTTTTTTTTTCGGGCCGAATTTTTGAGTTTCTATATCTCAGCTCTGGAAGGGGCTAGAGTCTCCATTTTTGCACTCAGGTTAAAGTCTCATGGCCCTCTATCAGAATCCAGAGTTTTGAGAAGATTGGAGAAACTTAATTTTTCGCCCAAAAAAAAAAACGTAAGGGGTACCACTGTCGTTTTTTTTTCGGGCCGAATTTTTGAGTTTCGATATCTCAACTCTGGAAGGGGCTAGAACCTCCATTTTTGCACTCAGGTCTAAGTCTCATGGCCCTCTATCAGAATCCAGAGTTTTGAGAAGATTGGAGAAACTTAATTTTTCGCCCAAAAAAAAAACGTAAGGGGTACCACTGTCGTTTTTTTTTTCGGGCCGAATTTTTGAGTTTCGATATCTCAACTCTGGAAGGGGCTAGAACCTCCATTTTTGCACTCAGGTCTAAGTCTCATGGCCCTCTATCAGAATCCAGAGTTTTGGGAAGATTGGAGAAACTTAATTTTTCGCCCAAAAAAAAAAAACGTAAGGGGTACCACTGTCGTTTTTTTTTCGGGCCGAATTTTTGAGTTTCTATATCTCAGCTCTGGAAGGGGCTAGAGTCTCCATTTTTGCACTCAGGTTAAAGTCTCATGGCCCTCTATCAGAATCCAGAGTTTTGAGAAGATTGGAGAAACTTAATTTTTCGCCCAAAAAAAAAAACGTAAGGGGTACCACTGTCGTTTTTTTTTCGGGCCGAATTTTTGAGTTTCGATATCTCAACTCTGGAAGGGGCTAGAACCTCCATTTTTGCACTCAGGTCTAAGTCTCATGGCCCTCTATCAGAATCCAGAGTTTTGGGAAGATTGGAGAAACTTAATTTTTCGCCCAAAAAAAAAAAAACGTAAGGGGTACCACTGTCGTTTTTTTTTCGGGCCGAATTTTTGAGTTTCGATATCTCAGCTCTGGAAGGGGCTAGAGTCTCCATTTTTGCACTCATGTTAAAGTCTCATTGCCCTCTATCAGAATCCAGAGTTTTGAGAAGATTGGAGAAACTTAATTTTTCGCCCAAAAAAAAAAAACGTAAGGGGTACCACTGTCGTTTTTTTTTCGGGCCGAATTTTTGAGTTTCGATATCTCAGCTCTGGAAGGGGCTAAAACCTCCATTTTTGCACTCAGGTCTAAGTCTCATGGCCCTCTATCAGAATCCAGAGTTTTGGGAAGATTGGAGAAACTTAATTTTTCACCCAAAAAAAAAAAAAAAAACGTAAGGGGTACCACTATCGTTTTTTTTTCGGGCCGGATTTTTGAATTTCGATGTCTCAGCTCTGGAAGGGGCTAGAACCTCCATTTTTGCACTCAGGTCTAATTCTCATGGCCCTCTATCAGAATCCAGAGTTTTGGGAAGATTGGAGAAACTTAATTTTTCGCCCCAAAAAAAAAAAACGTAAGGGGTACCACTGTCGTTTTTTTTTTTCGGGCCGAATTTTTGAGTTTCGATATCTCAGCTCTGGAAGGGGCTAGAGTCTCCATTTTTGCACTCAGGTTAAAGTCTCATGGCCCTCTATCAGAATCCAGAGTTTTGGGAAGATTGGAGAAACTTATTTTTTCGCCCAAAAAAAAAAACGTAAGGGGTACCACTGTCGTTTTTTTTTTCGGGCCGAATTTTTGAGTTTCGATATCTTAGCTCTGGAAGGGGCTAGAACCTCCATTTTTGCACTCAGGTCTAAGTCTCATGGCCCTCTATCAGAATCCAGAGTTTTGGGAAGATTGGAGAAACTTAATTTTTCGCCCCAAAAAAAAAAAAACGTAAGGGGTACCACTGTCGTTTTTTTTTTCGGGCCGAATTTTTGAGTTTCTATATCTCAGCTCTGGAAGGGGCTAGAGTCTCCATTTTTGCACTCAGGTTAAAGTCTCATGGCCCTCTATCAGAATCCAGAGTTTTGGGAAGATTGGAGAAACTTATTTTTTCGCCCAAAAAAAAAAAACGTAAGGGGTACCACTGTCGTTTTTTTTCGGGCCGAATTTTTGAGTTTCGATATCTCAGCTCTGGAAGGGGCTAGAGTCTCCATTTTTGCACTCAGGTTAAAGTCTCATGGCCCTCTATCAGAATCCAGAGTTTTGGGAAGATTGGAGAAACTTATTTTTTCGCCCAAAAAAAAAAACGTAAGGGGTACCACTGTCGTTTTTTTTTTCGGGCCGAATTTTTGAGTTTCGATATCTTAGCTCTGGAAGGGGCTAGAACCTCCATTTTTGCACTCAGGTCTAAGTCTCATGGCCCTCTATCAGAATCCAGAGTTTTGGGAAGATTGGAGAAACTTAATTTTTCGCCCCAAAAAAAAAAAACGTAAGGGGTACCACTGTCGTTTTTTTTTTCGGGCCGAATTTTTGAGTTTCTATATCTCAGCTCTGGAAGGGGCTAGAGTCTCCATTTTTGCACTCAGGTTAAAGTCTCATGGCCCTCTATCAGAATCCAGAGTTTTGAGAAGATTGGAGAAACTTAATTTTTCGCCCAAAAAAAAAAAACGTAAGGGGTACCACTGTCGTTTTTTTTTCGGGCCGAATTTTTGAGTTTCGATATCTCAACTCTGGAAGGGGCTAGAACCTCCATTTTTGCACTCAGGTCTAAGTCTCATGGCCCTCTATCAGAATCCAGAGTTTTGGGAAGATTGGAGAAACTTAATTTTTCGCCCAAAAAAAAAAAACGTAAGGGGTACCACTGTCGTTTTTTTTTCGGGCCGAATTTTTGAGTTTCTATATCTCAGCTCTGGAAGGGGCTAGAGTCTCCATTTTTGCACTCAGATTAAAGTCTCATGGCCCTCTATCAGAATCCAGAGATTTGAGAAGATTGGAGAAACTTAATTTTTCGCCCAAAAAAAAAAACGTAAGGGGTACCACTGTCGTTTTTTTTTTCGGGCCGAATTTTTGAGTTTCGATATCTCAACTCTGGAAGGGGCTAGAACCTCCATTTTTGCACTCAGGTCTAAGTCTCATGGCCCTCTATCAGAATCCAGAGTTTTGGGAAGATTGGAGAAACTTAATTTTTCGCCCAAAAAAAAAAAACGTAAGGGGTACCACTGTCGTTTTTTTTTTCGGGCCGAATTTTTGAGTTTCGATATCTTAGCTCTGGAAGGGGCTAGAGCCTTCATTTTTGCACTCAGGTCTAAGTCTCATGGCCCTCTATCAGAATCCAGAGTTTTGGGAAGATTGGAGAAACTTAATTTTTCGCCCAAAAAAAAAAACGTAAGGGGTACCACTGTCGTTTTTTTTTCGGGCCGAATTTTTGAGTTTCGATATCTCAACTCTGGAAGGGGCTAGAACCTCCATTTTTGCACTCAGGTCTAAGTCTCATGGCCCTCTATCAGAATCCAGAGTTTTGGGAAGATTGGAGAAACTTAATTTTTCGCCCAAAAAAAAAAAAACGTAAGGGGTACCACTGTCGTTTTTTTTTCGGGCCGAATTTTTGAGTTTCGATATCTCAGCTCTGGAAGGGGCTAGAGTCTCCATTTTTGCACTCATGTTAAAGTCTCATTGCCCTCTATCAGAATCCAGAGTTTTGAGAAGATTGGAGAAACTTAATTTTTCGCCCAAAAAAAAAAAACGTAAGGGGTACCACTGTCGTTTTTTTTTCGGGCCGAATTTTTGAGTTTCGATATCTCAGCTCTGGAAGGGGCTAAAACCTCCATTTTTGCACTCAGGTCTAAGTCTCATGGCCCTCTATCAGAATCCAGAGTTTTGGGAAGATTGGAGAAACTTAATTTTTCACCCAAAAAAAAAAAAAAAAACGTAAGGGGTACCACTATCGTTTTTTTTTCGGGCCGGATTTTTGAATTTCGATGTCTCAGCTCTGGAAGGGGCTAGAACCTCCATTTTTGCACTCAGGTCTAATTCTCATGGCCCTCTATCAGAATCCAGAGTTTTGGGAAGATTGGAGAAACTTAATTTTTCGCCCCCCAAAAAAAAAAAACGTAAGGGGTACCACTGTCGTTTTTTTTTTTCGGGCCGAATTTTTGAGTTTCGATATCTCAGCTCTGGAAGGGGCTAGAGTCTCCATTTTTGCACTCAGGTTAAAGTCTCATGGCCCTCTATCAGAATCCAGAGTTTTGGGAAGATTGGAGAAACTTATTTTTTCGCCCAAAAAAAAAAACGTAAGGGGTACCACTGTCGTTTTTTTTTTCGGGCCGAATTTTTGAGTTTCGATATCTTAGCTCTGGAAGGGGCTAGAACCTCCATTTTTGCACTCAGGTCTAAGTCTCATGGCCCTCTATCAGAATCCAGAGTTTTGGGAAGATTGGAGAAACTTAATTTTTCGCCCAAAAAAAAAAAAACGTAAGGGGTACCACTGTCGTTTTTTTTTTCGGGCCGAATTTTTGAGTTTCTATATCTCAGCTCTGGAAGGGGCTAGAGTCTCCATTTTTGCACTCAGGTTAAAGTCTCATGGCCCTCTATCAGAATCCAGAGTTTTGGGAAGATTGGAGAAACTTATTTTTTCGCCCAAAAAAAAAAAACGTAAGGGGTACCACTGTCGTTTTTTTTCGGGCCGAATTTTTGAGTTTCGATATCTCAGCTCTGGAAGGGGCTAGAGTCTCCATTTTTGCACTCAGGTTAAAGTCTCATGGCCCTCTATCAGAATCCAGAGTTTTGGGAAGATTGGAGAAACTTATTTTTTCGCCCAAAAAAAAAAACGTAAGGGGTACCACTGTCGTTTTTTTTTCGGGCCGAATTTTTGAGTTTCGATATCTTAGCTCTGGAAGGGGCTAGAACCTCCATTTTTGCACTCAGGTCTAAGTCTCATGGCCCTCTATCAGAATCCAGAGTTTTGGGAAGATTGGAGAAACTTAATTTTTCGCCCCAAAAAAAAAAAACGTAAGGGGTACCACTGTCGTTTTTTTTTTCGGGCCGAATTTTTGAGTTTCTATATCTCAGCTCTGGAAGGGGCTAGAGTCTCCATTTTTGCACTCAGGTTAAAGTCTCATGGCCCTCTATCAGAATCCAGAGTTTTGAGAAGATTGGAGAAACTTAATTTTTCGCCCAAAAAAAAAAAACGTAAGGGGTACCACTGTCGTTTTTTTTTCGGGCCGAATTTTTGAGTTTCGATATCTCAACTCTGGAAGGGGCTAGAACCTCCATTTTTGCACTCAGGTCTAAGTCTCATGGCCCTCTATCAGAATCCAGAGTTTTGGGAAGATTGGAGAAACTTAATTTTTCGCCCCAAAAAAAAAAACGTAAGGGGTACCACTGTCGTTTTTTTTTCGGGCCGAATTTTTGAGTTTCTATATCTCAGCTCTGGAAGGGGCTAGAGTCTCCATTTTTGCACTCAGATTAAAGTCTCATGGCCCTCTATCAGAATCCAGAGTTTTGAGAAGATTGGAGAAACTTAATTTTTCGCCCAAAAAAAAAAACGTAAGGGGTACCACTGTCGTTTTTTTTTCGGGCCGAATTTTTGAGTTTCGATATCTCAACTCTGGAAGGGGCTAGAACCTCCATTTTTGCACTCAGGTGTAAGTCTCATGGCCCTCTATCAGAATCCAGAGTTTTGAGAAGATTGGAGAAACTTAATTTTTCGCCCAAAAAAAAAAAACGTAAGGGGTACCACTGTCGTTTTTTTTTCGGGCCGAATTTTTGAGTTTCGATATCTCAACTCTGGAAGGGGCTAGAACCTCCATTTTTGCACTCAGGTCTAAGTCTCATGGCCCTCTATCAGAATCCAGAGTTTTGGGAAGATTGGAGAAACTTAATTTTTCGCCCAAAAAAAAAAAACGTAAGGGGTACCACTGTCGTTTTATTTTCGGGCCGAATTTTTGAGTTTCTATATCTCAGCTCTGGAAGGGGCTAGAGTCTCCATTTTTGCACTCAGGTTAAAGTCTCATGGCCCTCTATCAGAATCCAGAGATTTGAGAAGATTGGAGAAACTTAATTTTTCGCCCAAAAAAAAAAACGTAAGGGGTACCACTGTCGTTTTTTTTTCGGGCCGAATTTTTGAGTTTCGATATCTCAACTCTGGAAGGGGCTAGAACCTCCATTTTTGCACTCAGGTCTAAGTCTCATGGCCCTCTATCAGAATCCAGAGTTTTGGGAAGATTGGAGAAACTTAATTTTTCGCCCAAAAAAAAAAAACGTAAGGGGTACCACTGTCGTTTTTTTTTTCGGGCCGAATTTTTGAGTTTCGATATCTTAGCTCTGGAAGGGGCTAGAGCCTTCATTTTTGCACTCAGGTCTAAGTCTCATGGCCCTCTATCAGAATCCAGAGTTTTGGGAAGATTGGAGAAACTTAATTTTTCGCCCAAAAAAAAAAACGTAAGGGGTACCACTGTCGTTTTTTTTTCGGGCCGAATTTTTGAGTTTCGATATCTCAACTCTGGAAGGGGCTAGAACCTCCATTTTTGCACTCAGGTCTAAGTCTCATGGCCCTCTATCAGAATCCAGAGTTTTGGGAAGATTGGAGAAACTTAATTTTTCGCCCAAAAAAAAAAAAACGTAAGGGGTACCACTGTCGTTTTTTTTTTCGGGCCGAATTTTTGAGTTTCGATATCTCAGCTCTGGAAGGGGCTAGAGTCTCCATTTTTGCACTCATGTTAAAGTCTCATTGCCCTCTATCAGAATCCAGAGTTTTGAGAAGATTGGAGAAACTTAATTTTTCGCCCAAAAAAAAAAAAACGTAAGGGGTACCACTGTCGTTTTTTTTTCGGGCCGAATTTTTGAGTTTCGATATCTCAGCTCTGGAAGGGGCTAAAACCTCCATTTTTGCACTCAGGTCTAAGTCTCATGGCCCTCTATCAGAATCCAGAGTTTTGGGAAGATTGGAGAAACTTAATTTTTCACCCAAAAAAAAAAAAAACAACGTAAGGGGTACCACTATCGTTTTTTTTTCGGGCCGGATTTTTGAATTTCGATGTCTCAGCTCTGGAAGGGGCTAGAACCTCCATTTTTGCACTCAGGTCTAATTCTCATGGCCCTCTATCAGAATCCAGAGTTTTGGGAAGATTGGAGAAACTTAATTTTTCGCCCCAAAAAAAAAAAAACGTAAGGGGTACCACTGTCGTTTTTTTTTTTCGGGCCGAATTTTTGAGTTTCGATATCTCAGCTCTGGAAGGGGCTAGAGTCTCCATTTTTGCACTCAGGTTAAAGTCTCATGGCCCTCTATCAGAATCCAGAGTTTTGGGAAGATTGGAGAAACTTATTTTTTCGCCCAAAAAAAAAAACGTAAGGGGTACCACTGTCGTTTTTTTTTTCGGGCCGAATTTTTGAGTTTCTATATCTCAGCTCTGGAAGGGGCTAGAGTCTCCATTTTTGCACTCAGGTTAAAGTCTCATGGCCCTCTATCAGAATCCAGAGTTTTGGGAAGATTGGAGAAACTTATTTTTTCGCCCAAAAAAAAAAAACGTAAGGGGTACCACTGTCGTTTTTTTTCAGGCCGAATTTTTGAGTTTCGATATCTCAGCTCTGGAAGGGGCTAGAGTCTCCATTTTTGCACTCAGGTTAAAGTCTCATGGCCCTCTATCAGAATCCAGAGTTTTGGGAAGATTGGAGAAACTTATTTTTTCGCCCAAAAAAAAAAACGTAAGGGGTACCACTGTCGTTTTTTTTTCGGGCCGAATTTTTGAGTTTCGATATCTTAGCTCTGGAAGGGGCTAGAACCTCCATTTTTGCACTCAGGTCTAAGTCTCATGGCCCTCTATCAGAATCCAGAGTTTTGGGAAGATTGGAGAAACTTAATTTTTCGCCCCAAAAAAAAAAAACGTAAGGGGTACCACTGTCGTTTTTTTTCAGGCCGAATTTTTGAGTTTCGATATCTCAGCTCTGGAAGGGGCTAGAGTCTCCATTTTTGCACTCAGGTTAAAGTCTCATGGCCCTCTATCAGAATCCAGAGTTTTGGGAAGATTGGAGAAACTTATTTTTTCGCCCAAAAAAAAAAACGTAAGGGGTACCACTGTCGTTTTTTTTTCGGGCCGAATTTTTGAGTTTCGATATCTTAGCTCTGGAAGGGGCTAGAACCTCCATTTTTGCACTCAGGTCTAAGTCTCATGGCCCTCTATCAGAATCCAGAGTTTTGGGAAGATTGGAGAAACTTAATTTTTCGCCCCAAAAAAAAAAAACGTAAGGGGTACCACTGTCGTTTTTTTTTCGGGCCGAATTTTTGAGTTTCTATATCTCAGCTCTGGAAGGGGCTAGAGTCTCCATTTTTGCACTCAGGTTAAAGTCTCATGGCCCTCTATCAGAATCCAGAGTTTTGAGAAGATTGGAGAAACTTAATTTTTCGCCCAAAAAAAAAAACGTAAGGGGTACCACTGTCGTTTTTTTTTCGGGCCGAATTTTTGAGTTTCGATATCTCAACTCTGGAAGGGGCTAGAACCTCCATTTTTGCACTCAGGTGTAAGTCTCATGGCCCTCTATCAGAATCCAGAGTTTTGAGAAGATTGGAGAAACTTAATTTTTCGCCCAAAAAAAAAAAACGTAAGGGGTACCACTGTCGTTTTTTTTTCGGGCCGAATTTTTGAGTTTCGATATCTCAACTCTGGAAGGGGCTAGAACCTCCATTTTTGCACTCAGGTCTAAGTCTCATGGCCCTCTATCAGAATCCAGAGTTTTGGGAAGATTGGAGAAACTTAATTTTTCGCCCAAAAAAAAAAAACGTAAGGGGTACCACTGTCGTTTTATTTTCGGGCCGAATTTTTGAGTTTCTATATCTCAGCTCTGGAAGGGGCTAGAGTCTCCATTTTTGCACTCAGGTTAAAGTCTCATGGCCCTCTATCAGAATCCAGAGTTTTGAGAAGATTGGAGAAACTTAATTTTTCGCCCAAAAAAAAAAACGTAAGGGGTACCACTGTCGTTTTTTTTTCGGGCCGAATTTTTGAGTTTCGATATCTCAACTCTGGAAGGGGCTAGAACCTCCATTTTTGCACTCAGGTCTAAGTCTCATGGCCCTCTATCAGAATCCAGAGTTTTGGGAAGATTGGAGAAACTTAATTTTTCGCCCAAAAAAAAAAAACGTAAGGGGTACCACTGTCGTTTTTTTTTCGGGCCGAATTTTTGAGTTTCTATATCTCAGCTCTGGAAGGGGCTAGAGTCTCTATTTTTGCACTCAGGTTAAAGTCTCATGGCCCTCTATCAGAATCCAGAGTTTTGGGAAGATTGGAGAAACTTAATTTTTCGCCCAAAAAAAAAAAACGTAAGGGGTACCACTGTCGTTTTTTTTTCGGGCCGAATTTTTGAGTTTCTATATCTCAGCTCTGGAAGGGGCTAGAGTCTCCATTTTTGCACTCAGGTTAAAGTCTCATGGCCCTCTATCAGAATCCAGAGTTTTGAGAAGATTGGAGAAACTTAATTTTTCGCCCAAAAAAAAAAACGTAAGGGGTACCACTGTCGTTTTTTTTTTCGGGCCGAATTTTTGAGTTTCGATATCTCAACTCTGGAAGGGGCTAGAACCTCCATTTTTGCACTCAGGTCTAAGTCTCATGGCCCTCTATCAGAATCCAGAGTTTTGGGAAGATTGGAGAAACTTAATTTTTCGCCCAAAAAAAAAAACGTAAGGGGTACCACTGTCGTTTTTTTTTTCGGGCCGAATTTTTGAGTTTCGATATCTTAGCTCTGGAAGGGGCTAGAGCCTTCATTTTTGCACTCAGGTCTAAGTCTCATGGCCCTCTATCAGAATCCAGAGTTTTGGGAAGATTGGAGAAACTTAATTTTTCGCCCAAAAAAAAAAAACGTAAGGGGTACCACTGTCGTTTTTTTTTCGGGCCGAATTTTTGAGTTTCGATATCTCAGCTCTGGAAGGGGCTAGAGTCTCCATTTTTGCACTCATGTTAAAGTCTCATTGCCCTCTATCAGAATCCAGAGTTTTGAGAAGATTGGAGAAACTTAATTTTTCGCCCAAAAAAAAAAAACGTAAGGGGTACCACTGTCGTTTTTTTTTCGGGCCGAATTTTTGAGTTTCGATATCTCAGCTCTGGAAGGGGCTAAAACCTCCATTTTTGCACTCAGGTCTAAGTCTCATGGCCCTCTATCAGAATCCAGAGTTTTGGGAAGATTGGAGAAACTTAATTTTTCACCCAAAAAAAAAAAAAAAACGTAAGGGGTACCACTATCGTTTTTTTTTCGGGCCGGATTTTTGAATTTCGATGTCTCAGCTCTGGAAGGGGCTAGAACCTCCATTTTTGCACTCAGGTCTAATTCTCATGGCCCTCTATCAGAATCCAGAGTTTTGGGAAGATTGGAGAAACTTAATTTTTCGCCCCAAAAAAAAAAAACGTAAGGGGTACCACTGTCGTTTTTTTTTTTTCGGGCCGAATTTTTGAGTTTCGATATCTCAGCTCTGGAAGGGGCTAGAGTCTCCATTTTTGCACTCAGGTTAAAGTCTCATGGCCCTCTATCAGAATCCAGAGTTTTGGGAAGATTGGAGAAACTTATTTTTTCGCCCAAAAAAAAAAACGTAAGGGGTACCACTGTCGTTTTTTTTTTTCGGGCCGAATTTTTGAGTTTCGATATCTTAGCTCTGGAAGGGGCTAGAACCTCCATTTTTGCACTCAGGTCTAAGTCTCATGGCCCTCTATCAGAATCCAGAGTTTTGGGAAGATTGGAGAAACTTAATTTTTCGCCCAAAAAAAAAAAACGTAAGGGGTACCACTGTCGTTTTTTTTTTCGGGCCGAATTTTTGAGTTTCTATATCTCAGCTCTGGAAGGGGCTAGAGTCTCCATTTTTGCACTCAGGTTAAAGTCTCATGGCCCTCTATCAGAATCCAGAGTTTTGGGAAGATTGGAGAAACTTATTTTTTCGCCCAAAAAAAAAAAACGTAAGGGGTACCACTGTCGTTTTTTTTCGGGCCGAATTTTTGAGTTTCGATATCTCAGCTCTGGAAGGGGCTAGAGTCTCCATTTTTGCACTCAGGTTAAAGTCTCATGGCCCTCTATCAGAATCCAGAGTTTTGGGAAGATTGGAGAAACTTATTTTTTCGCCCAAAAAAAAAAACGTAAGGGGTACCACTGTCGTTTTTTTTTCGGGCCGAATTTTTGAGTTTCGATATCTTAGCTCTGGAAGGGGCTAGAACCTCCATTTTTGCACTCAGGTCTAAGTCTCATGGCCCTCTATCAGAATCCAGAGTTTTGGGAAGATTGGAGAAACTTAATTTTTCGCCCAAAAAAAAAAAACGTAAGGGGTACCACTGTCGTTTTTTTTTCGGGCCGAATTTTTGAGTTTCTATATCTCAGCTCTGGAAGGGGCTAGAGTCTCCATTTTTGCACTCAGGTTAAAGTCTCATGGCCCTCTATCAGAATCCAGAGTTTTGAGAAGATTGGAGAAACTTAATTTTTCGCCCAAAAAAAAAAACGTAAGGGGTACCACTGTCGTTTTTTTTTCGGGCCGAATTTTTGAGTTTCGATATCTCAACTCTGGAAGGGGCTAGAACCTCCATTTTTGCACTCAGGTGTAAGTCTCATGGCCCTCTATCAGAATCCAGAGTTTTGAGAAGATTGGAGAAACTTAATTTTTCGCCCAAAAAAAAAAAACGTAAGGGGTACCACTGTCGTTTTTTTTTCGGGCCGAATTTTTGAGTTTCGATATCTCAACTCTGGAAGGGGCTAGAACCTCCATTTTTGCACTCAGGTCTAAGTCTCATGGCCTAGAGTCTCCATTTTTGCACTCAGGTTAAAGTCTCATGGCCCTCTATCAGAATCCAGAGTTTTGGGAAGATTGGAGAAACTTATTTTTTCGCCCCAAAAAAAAAACGTAAGGGGTACCACTGTCGTTTTTTTTTCGGGCCGAATTTTTGAGTTTCGATATCTTAGCTCTGGAAGGGGCTAGAACCTCCATTTTTGCACTCAGGTCTAAGTCTCATGGCCCTCTATCAGAATCCAGAGTTTTGGGAAGATTGGAGAAACTTAATTTTTCGCCCAAAAAAAAAAAAACGTAAGGGGTACCACTGTCGTTTTTTTTTCGGGCCGAATTTTTGAGTTTCTATATCTCAGCTCTGGAAGGGGCTAGAGTCTCCATTTTTGCACTCAGGTTAAAGTCTCATGGCCCTCTATCAGAATCCAGAGTTTTGAGAAGATTGGAGAAACTTAATTTTTCGCCCAAAAAAAAAAAACGTAAGGGGTACCACTGTCGTTTTTTTTTCGGGCCGAATTTTTGAGTTTCGATATCTCAACTCTGGAAGGGGCTAGAACCTCCATTTTTGCACTCAGGTCTAAGTCTCATGGCCCTCTATCAGAATCCAGAGTTTTGGGAAGATTGGAGAAACTTAATTTTTCGCCCAAAAAAAAAAAACGTAAGGGGTACCACTGTCGTTTTTTTTTCGGGCCGAATTTTTGAGTTTCTATATCTCAGCTCTGGAAGGGGCTAGAGTCTCCATTTTTGCACTCAGGTTAAAGTCTCATGGCCCTCTATCAGAATCCAGAGTTTTGAGAAGATTGGAGAAACTTAATTTTTCGCCCAAAAAAAAAACGTAAGGGGTACCACTGTCGTTTTTTTTTCGGGCCGAATTTTTGAGTTTCGATATCTCAACTCTGGAAGGGGCTAGAACCTCCATTTTTGCACTCAGGTCTAAGTCTCATGGCCCTCTATCAGAATCCAGAGTTTTGAGAAGATTGGAGAAACTTAATTTTTCGCCCAAAAAAAAAAACGTAAGGGGTACCACTGTCGTTTTTTTTTTCGGGCCGAATTTTTGAGTTTCGATATCTCAACTCTGGAAGGGGCTAGAACCTCCATTTTTGCACTCAGGTCTAAGTCTCATGGCCCTCTATCAGAATCCAGAGTTTTGGGAAGATTGGAGAAACTTAATTTTTCGCCCAAAAAAAAAAAACGTAAGGGGTACCACTGTCGTTTTTTTTTCGGGCCGAATTTTTGAGTTTCGATATCTCAGCTCTGGAAGGGGCTAGAGTCTCCATTTTTGCACTCAGGTTAAAGTCTCATGGCCCTCTATCAGAATCCAGAGTTTTGAGAAGATTGGAGAAACTTAATTTTTCGCCCAAAAAAAAAAACGTAAGGGGTACCACTGTCGTTTTTTTTTCGGGCCGAATTTTTGAGTTTCGATATCTCAACTCTGGAAGGGGCTAGAACCTCCATTTTTGCACTCAGGTCTAAGTCTCATGGCCCTCTATCAGAATCCAGAGTTTTGGGAAGATTGGAGAAACTTAATTTTTCGCCCAAAAAAAAAAAACGTAAGGGGTACCACTGTCGTTTTTTTTTCGGGCCGAATTTTTGAGTTTCTATATCTCAGCTCTGGAAGGGGCTAGAGTCTCCATTTTTGCACTCAGGTTAAAGTCTCATGGCCCTCTATCAGAATCCAGAGTTTTGGGAAGATTGGAGAAACTTAATTTTTCGCCGAATTTTTGAGTTTCTATATCTCAGCTCTGGAAGGGGCTAGAGTCTCCATTTTTGCACTCAGGTTAAAGTCTCATGGCCCTCTATCAGAATCCAGAGTTTTGGGAAGATTGGAGAAACTTAATTTTTCGGCCAAAAAAAAAAACGTAAGGGGTACCACTGTCGTTTTTTTTTTTCGGGCCGAATTTTTGAGTTTCGATGTCTCAGCTCTGGAAGGGGCTAGAACCTCAATTTTTGCACTCAGGTCTAAGTCTCATGGCCCTCTATCAGAATCCAGAGTTTTGGGAAGATTGGAGAAACTTAATTTTTCGCCCCAAAAAAAAAAACGTAAGGGGTACCACTGTCGTTTTTTTTTCGGGCCGAATTTTTGAGTTTCGATATCTCAGCTCTGGAAGGGGCTAGAGTCTCCATTT
This sequence comes from Pimephales promelas, assembly GCF_988280905.1. Lineage (NCBI taxonomy): Eukaryota > Metazoa > Chordata > Actinopteri > Cypriniformes > Leuciscidae > Pimephales > Pimephales promelas. Next base: position 25,466,578 of record NC_142775.1, on the reverse strand, counting down.
TTGAACTCAGGTTAACGTCTCATGGCCCTCTATCAGAATCCAGAGTTTTGGGAAGATTGGAGAAACTTAATTTTTCGCCCAAAAAAAAAAACGTAAGGGGTACCACTGTCGTTTTTTTTTCGGGCCGAATTTTTGAGTTTCGATATCTCAGCTCTGGAAGGGGCTAGAGTCTCCATTTTTGAACTCAGGTTAAAGTCTCATGGCCCTCTATCAGAATCCAGAGTTTTGGGAAGATTGGAGAAACTTAATTTTTCGCCCAAAAAAAAAAAACGTAAGGGGTACCACTGTCGTTTTTTTTTTCGGGCCGAATTTTTGAGTTTCTATATCTCAGCTCTGGAAGGGGCTAGAGTCTCCATTTTTGCACTTAGGTTAAAGTCTCATGGCCCTCTATCAGAATCCAGAGTTTTGAGAAGATTGGAGAAACTTAATTTTTCGCCCAAAAAAAAAAACGTAAGGGGTACCACTGTCGTTTTTTTTTCGGGCCGAATTTTTGAGTTTCGATATCTCAACTCTGGAAGGGGCTAGAACCTCCATTTTTGCACTCAGGTCTAAGTCTCATGGCCCTCTATCAGAATCCAGAGTTTTGGGAAGATTGGAGAAACTTAATTTTTCGCCCAAAAAAAAAAACGTAAGGGGTACCACTGTCGTTTTTTTTTTCGGGCCGAATTTTTGAGTTTCGATATCTTAGCTCTGGAAGGGGCTAGAGCCTTCATTTTTGCACTCAGGTCTAAGTCTCATGGCCCTCTATCAGAATCCAGAGTTTTGGGAAGATTGGAGAAACTTAATTTTTCGCCCAAAAAAAAAAAAACGTAAGGGGTACCACTGTCGTTTTTTTTTCGGGCCGAATTTTTGAGTTTCGATATCTCAGCTCTGGAAGGGGCTAGAGTCTCCATTTTTGCACTCATGTTAAAGTCTCATTGCCCTCTATCAGAATCCAGAGTTTTGAGAAGATTGGAGAAACTTAATTTTTTGCCCAAAAAAAAAAAACGTAAGGGGTACCACTGTCGTTTTTTTTTCGGGCCGAATTTTTGAGTTTCGATATCTCAGCTCTGGAAGGGGCTAAAACCTCAATTTTTGCACTCAGGTCTAAGTCTCATGGCCCTCTATCAGAATCCAGAGTTTTGGGAAGATTGGAGAAACTTAATTTTTCGCCCAAAAAAAAAAAAAAACGTAAGGGGTACCACTATCGTTTTTTTTTTCGGGCCGGATTTTTGAATTTCGATGTCTCAGCTCTGGAAGGGGCTAGAACCTCCATTTTTGCACTCAGGTCTAATTCTCATGGCCCTCTATCAGAATCCAGAGTTTTGGGAAGATTGGAGAAACTTAATTTTTCGCCCAAAAAAAAAAAAAACGTAAGGGGTACCACTGTCGTTTTTTTTTTTCGGGCCGAATTTTTGAGTTTCGATATCTCAGCTCTGGAAGGGGCTAGAGTCTCCATTTTTGCACTCAGGTTAAAGTCTCATGGCCCTCTATCAGAATCCAGAGTTTTGGGAAGATTGGAGAAACTTATTTTTTCGCCCAAAAAAAAAAAACGTAAGGGGTACCACTGTCGTTTTTTTTTCGGGCCGAATTTTTGAGTTTCGATATCTCAGCTCTGGAAGGGGCTAGAGTCTCCATTTTTGCACTCAGGTTAAAGTCTCATGGCCCTCTATCAGAATCCAGAGTTTTGGGAAGATTGGAGAAACTTATTTTTTCGCCCAAAAAAAAAAAACGTAAGGGGTACCACTGTCGTTTTTTTTTCGGGCCGAATTTTTGAGTTTCGATATCTTAGCTCTGGAAGGGGCTAGAACCTCCATTTTTGCACTCAGGTCTAATTCTCATGGCCCTCTATCAGAATCCAGAGTTTTGGGAAGATTGGAGAAACTTAATTTTTCGCCCAAAAAAAAAAAAACGTAAGGGGTACCACTGTCGTTTTTTTTTCGGGCCGAATTTTTGAGTTTCGATATCTCAGCTCTGGAAGGGGCTAGAGTCTCCATTTTTGCACTCAGGTTAAAGTCTCATGGCCCTCTATCAGAATCCAGAGTTTTGGGAAGATTGGAGAAACTTATTTTTTCGCCCCAAAAAAAAAACGTAAGGGGTACCACTGTCGTTTTTTTTTCGGGCCGAATTTTTGAGTTTCGATATCTTAGCTCTGGAAGGGGCTAGAACCTCCATTTTTGCACTCAGGTCTAAGTCTCATGGCCCTCTATCAGAATCCAGAGTTTTGGGAAGATTGGAGAAACTTAATTTTTCGCCCAAAAAAAAAAAACGTAAGGGGTACCACTGTCGTTTTTTTTTCGGGCCGAATTTTTGAGTTTCTATATCTCAGCTCTGGAAGGGGCTAGAGTCTCCATTTTTGCACTCAGGTTAAAGTCTCATGGCCCTCTATCAGAATCCAGAGTTTTGGGAAGATTGGAGAAACTTAATTTTTCGCCCAAAAAAAAAAAACGTAAGGGGTACCACTGTCGTTTTTTTTTCGGGCCGAATTTTTGAGTTTCGATATCTCAACTCTGGAAGGGGCTAGAACCTCCATTTTTGCACTCAGGTCTAAGTCTCATGGCCCTCTATCAGAATCCAGAGATTTGGGAAGATTGGAGAAACTTAATTTTTCGCCCAAAAAAAAAAAAACGTAAGGGGTACCACTGTCGTTTTTTTTTTTCGGGCCGAATTTTTGAGTTTCGATATCTTAGCTCTGGAAGGGGCTAGAGCCTTCATTTTTGCACTCAGGTCTAAGTCTCATGGCCCTCTATCAGAATCCAGAGTTTTGGGAAGATTGGAGAAACTTAATTTTTCGCCCAAAAAAAAAAACGTAAGGGGTACCACTGTCGTTTTTTTTTCGGGCCGAATTTTTGAGTTTCGATATCTCAACTCTGGAAGGGGCTAGAACCTCCATTTTTGCACTCAGGTCTAAGTCTCATGGCCCTCTATCAGAATCCAGAGTTTTGGGAAGATTGGAGAAACTTATTTTTTCGCCCAAAAAAAAAAAACGTAAGGGGTACCACTGTCGTTTTTTTTTCGGGCCGAATTTTTGAGTTTCGATATCTCAGCTCTGGAAGGGGCTAGAGTCTCCATTTTTGCACTCAGGTTAAAGTCTCATGGCCCTCTATCAGAATCCAGAGTTTTGGGAAGATTGGAGAAACTTATTTTTTCGCCCAAAAAAAAAAAACGTAAGGGGTACCACTGTCGTTTTTTTTTCGGGCCGAATTTTTGAGTTTCGATATCTTAGCTCTGGAAGGGGCTAGAACCTCCATTTTTGCACTCAGGTCTAATTCTCATGGCCCTCTATCAGAATCCAGAGTTTTGGGAAGATTGGAGAAACTTAATTTTTCGCCCAAAAAAAAAAAACGTAAGGGGTACCACTGTCGTTTTTTTTTCGGGCCGAATTTTTGAGTTTCGATATCTCAGCTCTGGAAGGGGCTAGAGTCTCCATTTTTGCACTCAGGTTAAAGTCTCATGGCCCTCTATCAGAATCCAGAGTTTTGGGAAGATTGGAGAAACTTATTTTTTCGCCCCAAAAAAAAAACGTAAGGGGTACCACTGTCGTTTTTTTTTCGGGCCGAATTTTTGAGTTTCGATATCTTAGCTCTGGAAGGGACTAGAACCTCCATTTTTGCACTCAGGTCTAAGTCTCATGGCCCTCTATCAGAATCCAGAGTTTTGGGAAGATTGGAGAAACTTAATTTTTCGCCCAAAAAAAAAAAACGTAAGGGGTACCACTGTCGTTTTTTTTTCGGGCCGAATTTTTGAGTTTCTATATCTCAGCTCTGGAAGGGGCTAGAGTCTCCATTTTTGCACTCAGGTTAAAGTCTCATGGCCCTCTATCAGAATCCAGAGTTTTGGGAAGATTGGAGAAACTTAATTTTTCGCCCAAAAAAAAAAAACGTAAGGGGTACCACTGTCGTTTTTTTTTCGGGCCGAATTTTTGAGTTTCGATATCTCAACTCTGGAAGGGGCTAGAACCTCCATTTTTGCACTCAGGTCTAAGTCTCATGGCCCTCTATCAGAATCCAGAGATTTGGGAAGATTGGAGAAACTTAATTTTTCGCCCAAAAAAAAAAAAACGTAAGGGGTACCACTGTCGTTTTTTTTTTTCGGGCCGAATTTTTGAGTTTCGATATCTTAGCTCTGGAAGGGGCTAGAGCCTTCATTTTTGCACTCAGGTCTAAGTCTCATGGCCCTCTATCAGAATCCAGAGTTTTGGGAAGATTGGAGAAACTTAATTTTTCGCCCAAAAAAAAAAACGTAAGGGGTACCACTGTCGTTTTTTTTTCGGGCCGAATTTTTGAGTTTCGATATCTCAACTCTGGAAGGGGCTAGAACCTCCATTTTTGCACTCAGGTCTAAGTCTCATGGCCCTCTATCAGAATCCAGAGTTTTGGGAAGATTGGAGAAACTTAATTTTTCGCCCAAAAAAAAAAAACGTAAGGGGTACCACTGTCGTTTTTTTTTCGGGCCGAATTTTTGAGTTTCGATATCTCAGCTCTGGAAGGGGCTAGAGTCTCCATTTTTGCACTCATGTTAAAGTCTCATGGCCCTCTATCAGAATCCAGAGTTTTGAGAAGATTGGAGAAACTTATTTTTTCGCCCCAAAAAAAAAACGTAAGGGGTACCACTGTCGTTTTTTTTTCGGGCCGAATTTTTGAGTTTCGATATCTTAGCTCTGGAAGGGGCTAGAACCTCCATTTTTGCACTCAGGTCTAAGTCTCATGGCCCTCTATCAGAATCCAGAGTTTTGGGAAGATTGGAGAAACTTAATTTTTCGCCCAAAAAAAAAAAACGTAAGGGGTACCACTGTCGTTTTTTTTTCGGGCCGAATTTTTGAGTTTCTATATCTCAGCTCTGGAAGGGGCTAGAGTCTCCATTTTTGCACTCAGGTTAAAGTCTCATGGCCCTCTATCAGAATCCAGAGTTTTGGGAAGATTGGAGAAACTTAATTTTTCGCCCAAAAAAAAAAAACGTAAGGGGTACCACTGTCGTTTTATTTTCGGGCCGAATTTTTGAGTTTCTATATCTCAGCTCTGGAAGGGGCTAGAGTCTCCATTTTTGCACTCAGGTTAAAGTCTCATGGCCCTCTATCAGAATCCAGAGTTTTGAGAAGATTGGAGAAACTTAATTTTTCGCCCAAAAAAAAAAACGTAAGGGGTACCACTGTCGTTTTTTTTTCGGGCCGAATTTTTGAGTTTCGATATCTCAACTCTGGAAGGGGCTAGAACCTCCATTTTTGCACTCAGGTCTAAGTCTCATGGCCCTCTATCAGAATCCAGAGATTTGGGAAGATTGGAGAAACTTAATTTTTCGCCCAAAAAAAAAAAAACGTAAGGGGTACCACTGTCGTTTTTTTTTTTCGGGCCGAATTTTTGAGTTTCGATATCTTAGCTCTGGAAGGGGCTAGAGCCTTCATTTTTGCACTCAGGTCTAAGTCTCATGGCCCTCTATCAGAATCCAGAGTTTTGGGAAGATTGGAGAAACTTAATTTTTCGCCCAAAAAAAAAAACGTAAGGGGTACCACTGTCGTTTTTTTTTCGGGCCGAATTTTTGAGTTTCGATATCTCAACTCTGGAAGGGGCTAGAACCTCCATTTTTGCACTCAGGTCTAAGTCTCATGGCCCTCTATCAGAATCCAGAGTTTTGGGAAGATTGGAGAAACTTAATTTTTCGCCCAAAAAAAAAAAACGTAAGGGGTACCACTGTCGTTTTTTTTTCGGGCCGAATTTTTGAGTTTCGATATCTTAGCTCTGGAAGGGGCTAGAGTCTCCATTTTTGCACTCATGTTAAAGTCTCATTGCCCTCTATCAGAATCCAGAGTTTTGAGAAGATTGGAGAAACTTAATTTTTCGCCCAAAAAAAAAACGTAAGGGGTACCACTGTCGTTTTTTTTTCGGGCCGAATTTTTGAGTTTCGATATCTCAACTCTGGAAGGGGCTAGAACCTCCATTTTTGCACTCAGGTCTAAGTCTCATGGCCCTCTATCAGAATCCAGAGTTTTGGGAAGATTGGAGAAACTTAATTTTTCGGCCAAAAAAAAAAACGTAAGGGGTACCACTGTCGTTTTTTTTTTCGGGCCGAATTTTTGAGTTTCGATGTCTCAGCTCTGGAAGGGGCTAGAACCTCAATTTTTGCACTCAGGTCTAAGTCTCATGGCCCTCTATCAGAATCCAGAGTTTTGGGAAGATTGGAGAAACTTAATTTTTCGCCCCAAAAAAAAAAACGTAAGGGGTACCACTGTCGTTTTTTTTTCGGGCCGAATTTTTGAGTTTCGATATCTCAGCTCTGGAAGGGGCTAGAGTCTCCATTTTTGAACTCAGGTTAACGTCTCATGGCCCTCTATCAGAATCCAGAGTTTTGGGAAGATTGGAGAAACTTAATTTTTCGCCCAAAAAAAAAAACGTAAGGGGTACCACTGTCGTTTTTTTTTCGGGCCGAATTTTTGAGTTTCGATATCTCAGCTCTGGAAGGGGCTAGAGTCTCCATTTTTGAACTCAGGTTAAAGTCTCATGGCCCTCTATCAGAATCCAGAGTTTTGGGAAGATTGGAGAAACTTAATTTTTCGCCCAAAAAAAAAAAACGTAAGGGGTACCACTGTCGTTTTTTTTTTTCGGGCCGAATTTTTGAGTTTCTATATCTCAGCTCTGGAAGGGGCTAGAGTCTCCATTTTTGCACTTAGGTTAAAGTCTCATGGCCCTCTATCAGAATCCAGAGTTTTGAGAAGATTGGAGAAACTTAATTTTTCGCCCAAAAAAAAAAACGTAAGGGGTACCACTGTCGTTTTTTTTTCGGGCCGAATTTTTGAGTTTCGATATCTCAACTCTGGAAGGGGCTAGAACCTCCATTTTTGCACTCAGGTCTAAGTCTCATGGCCCTCTATCAGAATCCAGAGTTTTGGGAAGATTGGAGAAACTTAATTTTTCGCCCAAAAAAAAAAACGTAAGGGGTACCACTGTCGTTTTTTTTTTCGGGCCGAATTTTTGAGTTTCGATATCTTAGCTCTGGAAGGGGCTAGAGCCTTCATTTTTGCACTCAGGTCTAAGTCTCATGGCCCTCTATCAGAATCCAGAGTTTTGGGAAGATTGGAGAAACTTAATTTTTCGCCCAAAAAAAAAAAACGTAAGGGGTACCACTGTCGTTTTTTTTTCGGGCCGAATTTTTGAGTTTCGATATCTCAGCTCTGGAAGGGGCTAGAGTCTCCATTTTTGCACTCATGTTAAAGTCTCATTGCCCTCTATCAGAATCCAGAGTTTTGAGAAGATTGGAGAAACTTAATTTTTTGCCCAAAAAAAAAAAACGTAAGGGGTACCACTGTCGTTTTTTTTTCGGGCCGAATTTTTGAGTTTCGATATCTCAGCTCTGGAAGGGGCTAAAACCTCCATTTTTGCACTCAGGTCTAAGTCTCATGGCCCTCTATCAGAATCCAGAGTTTTGGGAAGATTGGAGAAACTTAATTTTTCGCCCAAAAAAAAAAAAAAACGTAAGGGGTACCACTATCGTTTTTTTTTTCGGGCCGGATTTTTGAATTTCGATGTCTCAGCTCTGGAAGGGGCTAGAACCTCCATTTTTGCACTCAGGTCTAATTCTCATGGCCCTCTATCAGAATCCAGAGTTTTGGGAAGATTGGAGAAACTTAATTTTTCGCCCAAAAAAAAAAAAAAACGTAAGGGGTACCACTGTCGTTTTTTTTTTTCGGGCCGAATTTTTGAGTTTCGATATCTCAGCTCTGGAAGGGGCTAGAGTCTCCATTTTTGCACTCAGGTTAAAGTCTCATGGCCCTCTATCAGAATCCAGAGTTTTGGGAAGATTGGAGAAACTTATTTTTTCGCCCAAAAAAAAAAAACGTAAGGGGTACCACTGTCGTTTTTTTTTCGGGCCGAATTTTTGAGTTTCGATATCTCAGCTCTGGAAGGGGCTAGAGTCTCCATTTTTGCACTCAGGTTAAAGTCTCATGGCCCTCTATCAGAATCCAGAGTTTTGGGAAGATTGGAGAAACTTATTTTTTCGCCCAAAAAAAATACGTAAGGGGTACCACTGTCGTTTTTTTTTCGGGCCGAATTTTTGAGTTTCGATATCTTAGCTCTGGAAGGGGCTAGAACCTCCATTTTTGCACTCAGGTCTAAGTCGCATGGCCCTCTATCAGAATCCAGAGTTTTGGGAAGATTGGAGAAACTTAATTTTTCGCCCAAAAAAAAAAAAACGTAAGGGGTACCACTGTCGTTTTTTTTTTCGGGCCGAATTTTTGAGTTTCTATATCTCAGCTCTGGAAGGGGCTAGAGTCTCCATTTTTGCACTCAGGTTAAAGTCTCATGGCCCTCTATCAGAATCCAGAGTTTTGAGAAGATTGGAGAAACTTAATTTTTCGCCCCAAAAAAAAAAACGTAAGGGGTACCACTGTCGTTTTTTTTTCGGGCCGAATTTTTGAGTTTCGATATCTCAACTCTGGAAGGGGCTAGAACCTCCATTTTTGCACTCAGGTCTAAGTGTCATGGCCCTCTATCAGAATCCAGAGTTTTGGGAAGATTGGAGAAACTTAATTTTTCGCCCAAAAAAAAAAAACGTAAGGGGTACCACTGTCGTTTTTTTTTCGGGCCGAATTTTTGAGTTTCTATATCTCAGCTCTGGAAGGGGCTAGAGTCTCCATTTTTGCACTCAGGTTAAAGTCTCATGGCCCTCTATCAGAATCCAGAGTTTTGGGAAGATTGGAGAAACTTATTTTTTCGCCCAAAAAAAAAAACGTAAGGGGTACCACTGTCGTTTTTTTTTCGGGCCGAATTTTTGAGTTTCGATATCTTAGCTCTGGAAGGGGCTAGAACCTCCATTTTTGCACTCAGGTCTAAGTCTCATGGCCCTCTATCAGAATCCAGAGTTTTGGGAAGATTGGAGAAACTTAATTTTTCGCCCAAAAAAAAAAAAACGTAAGGGGTACCACTGTCGTTTTTTTTTCGGGCCGAATTTTTGAGTTTCTATATCTCAGCTCTGGAAGGGGCTAGAGTCTCCATTTTTGCACTCAGGTTAAAGTCTCATGGCCCTCTATCAGAATCCAGAGTTTTGAGAAGATTGGAGAAACTTAATTTTTCGCCCAAAAAAAAAAAACGTAAGGGGTACTACTGTCGTTTTTTTTTCGGGCCGAATTTTTGAGTTTCGATATCTCAACTCTGGAAGGGGCTAGAACCTCCATTTTTGCACTCAGGTCTAAGTCTCATGGCCCTCTATCAGAATCCAGAGTTTTGGGAAGATTGGAGAAACTTAATTTTTCGCCCAAAAAAAAAAAACGTAAGGGGTACCACTGTCGTTTTTTTTTCGGGCCGAATTTTTGAGTTTCTATATCTCAGCTCTGGAAGGGGCTAGAGTCTCCATTTTTGCACTCAGGTTAAAGTCTCATGGCCCTCTATCAGAATCCAGAGTTTTGAGAAGATTGGAGAAACTTAATTTTTCGCCCAAAAAAAAAAACGTAAGGGGTACCACTGTCGTTTTTTTTTCGGGCCGAATTTTTGAGTTTCGATATCTCAACTCTGGAAGGGGCTAGAACCTCCATTTTTGCACTCAGGTCTAAGTCTCATGGCCCTCTATCAGAATCCAGCGTTTTGAGAAGATTGGAGAAACTTAATTTTTCGCCCAAAAAAAAAAACGTAAGGGGTACCACTGTCGTTTTTTTTTCGGGCCGAATTTTTGAGTTTCGATATCTCAACTCTGGAAGGGGCTAGAACCTCCATTTTTGCACTCAGGTCTAAGTCTCATGGCCCTCTATCAGAATCCAGAGTTTTGGGAAGATTGGAGAAACTTAATTTTTCGCCCAAAAAAAAAAAACGTAAGGGGTACCACTGTCGTTTTATTTTCGGGCCGAATTTTTGAGTTTCTATATCTCAGCTCTGGAAGGGGCTAGAGTCTCCATTTTTGCACTCAGGTTAAAGTCTCATGGCCCTCTATCAGAATCTAGAGTTTTGAGAAGATTGGAGAAACTTAATTTTTCGCCCCAAAAAAAAAACGTAAGGGGTACCACTGTCGTTTTTTTTTTTCGGGCCGAATTTTGGAGTTTCGATATCTCAGCTCTGGAAGGGGCTAGAGCCTCCATTTTTGCACTCAGGTCTAAGTCTCATGGCCCTCTATCAGAATCCAGAGTTTTGGGAAGATTGGAGAAACTTAATTTTTCGCCCAAAAAAAAAAAACGTAAGGGGTACCACTGTCGTTTTTTTTTCGGGCCGAATTTTTGAGTTTCGATGTCTCAGCTCTGGAAGGGGCTAGAACCTCCATTTTTGCACTCAGGTCTAAGTCTCATGGCCCTCTATCAGAATCCAGAGTTTTGGGAAGATTGGAGAAACTTAATTTTTCGCCCAAAAAAAAAAAACGTAAGGGGTACCACTGTCGTTTTTTTTTCGGGCCGAATTTTTGAGTTTCTATATCTCAGCTCTGGAAGGGGCTAGAGTCTCCATTTTTGCACTCAGGTTAAAGTCTCATGGCCCTCTATCAGAATCCAGAGTTTTGGGAAGATTGGAGAAACTTAATTTTTCGCCCAAAAAAAAAAAACGTAAGGGGTACCACTGTCGTTTTTTTTTCGGGCCGAATTTTTGAGTTTCTATATCTCAGCTCTGGAAGGGGCTAGAGTCTCCATTTTTGCACTAAGGTTAAAGTCTCATGGCCCTCTATCAGAATCCAGAGTTTTGAGAAGATTGGAGAAACTTAATTTTTCGCCCAAAAAAAAAAACGTAAGGGGTACCACTGTCGTTTTTTTTTTCGGACCGAATTTTTGAGTTTCGATATCTCAACTCTGGAAGGGGCTAGAACCTCCATTTTTGCACTCAGGTCTAAGTCTCATGGCCCTCTATCAGAATCCAGAGTTTTGGGAAGATTGGAGAAACTTAATTTTTCGCCCAAAAAAAAAAACGTAAGGGGTACCACTGTCGTTTTTTTTTTTCGGGCCGAATTTTTGAGTTTCGATATCTTAGCTCTGGAAGGGGCTAGAGCCTTCATTTTTGCACTCAGGTCTAAGTCTCATGGCCCTCTATCAGAATCCAGAGTTTTGGGAAGATTGGAGAAACTTAATTTTTCGCCCAAAAAAAAAAAACGTAAGGGGTACCACTGTCGTTTTTTTTTCGGGCCCAATTTTTGAGTTTCGATGTCTCAGCTCTGGAAGGGGGCTAGAACCTCCATTTTTGCACTCAGGTCTAATTCTCATGGCCCTCTATCAGAATCCAGAGTTTTGGGAAGATTGGAGAAACTTATTTTTTCGCCCAAAAAAAAAAAACGTAAGGGGTACCACTGTCGTTTTTTTTTCGGGCCGAATTTTTGAGTTTCGATATCTCAGCTCTGGAAGGGGCTAGAGTCTCCATTTTTGCACTCAGGTTAAAGTCTCATGGCCCTCTATCAGAATCCAGAGTTTTGGGAAGATTGGAGAAACTTATTTTTTCGCCCCAAAAAAAAAACGTAAGGGGTACCACTGTCGTTTTTTTTTCGGGCCGAATTTTTGAGTTTCGATATCTTAGCTCTGGAAGGGGCTAGAACCTCCATTTTTGCACTCAGGTCTAAGTCTCATGGCCCTCTATCAGAATCCAGAGTTTTGGGAAGATTGGAGAAACTTAATTTTTCGCCCAAAAAAAAAAAAACGTAAGGGGTACCACTGTCGTTTTTTTTTCGGGCCGAATTTTTGAGTTTCTATATCTCAGCTCTGGAAGGGGCTAGAGTCTCCATTTTTGCACTCAGGTTAAAGTCTCATGGCCCTCTATCAGAATCCAGAGTTTTGGGAAGATTGGAGAAACTTAATTTTTCGCCCAAAAAAAAAAAACGTAAGGGGTACCACTGTCGTTTTATTTTCGGGCCGAATTTTTGAGTTTCTATATCTCAGCTCTGGAAGGGGCTAGAGTCTCCATTTTTGCACTCAGGTTAAAGTCTCATGGCCCTCTATCAGAATCCAGAGTTTTGAGAAGATTGGAGAAACTTAATTTTTCGCCCAAAAAAAAAAACGTAAGGGGTACCACTGTCGTTTTTTTTTCGGGCCGAATTTTTGAGTTTCGATATCTCAACTCTGGAAGGGGCTAGAACCTCCATTTTTGCACTCAGGTCTAAGTCTCATGGCCCTCTATCAGAATCCAGAGATTTGGGAAGATTGGAGAAACTTAATTTTTCGCCCAAAAAAAAAAAACGTAAGGGGTACCACTGTCGTTTTTTTTTTTCGGGCCGAATTTTTGAGTTTCGATATCTTAGCTCTGGAAGGGGCTAGAGCCTTCATTTTTGCACTCAGGTCTAAGTCTCATGGCCCTCTATCAGAATCCAGAGTTTTGGGAAGATTGGAGAAACTTAATTTTTCGCCCAAAAAAAAAAACGTAAGGGGTACCACTGTCGTTTTTTTTTCGGGCCGAATTTTTGAGTTTCGATATCTCAACTCTGGAAGGGGCTAGAACCTCCATTTTTGCACTCAGGTCTAAGTCTCATGGCCCTCTATCAGAATCCAGAGTTTTGGGAAGATTGGAGAAACTTAATTTTTCGCCCAAAAAAAAAAAACGTAAGGGGTACCACTGTCGTTTTTTTTTCGGGCCGAATTTTTGAGTTTCGATATCTCAGCTCTGGAAGGGGCTAGAGTCTCCATTTTTGCACTCATGTTAAAGTCTCATTGCCCTCTATCAGAATCCAGAGTTTTGAGAAGATTGGAGAAACTTAATTTTTCGCCCAAAAAAAAAAAAACGTAAGGGGTACCACTGTCGTTTTTTTTTCGGGCCGAATTTTTGAGTTTCGATATCTCAGCTCTGGAAGGGGCTAAAACCTCCATTTTTGCACTCAGGTCTAAGTCTCATGGCCCTCTATCAGAATCCAGAGTTTTGGGAAGATTGGAGAAACTTAATTTTTCACCCAAAAAAAAAAAAAAAACGTAAGGGGTACCACTATCGTTTTTTTTTCGGGCCGGATTTTTGAATTTCGATGTCTCAGCTCTGGAAGGGGCTAGAACCTCCATTTTTGCACTCAGGTCTAATTCTCATGGCCCTCTATCAGAATCCAGAGTTTTGGGAAGATTGGAGAAACTTAATTTTTCGCCCCAAAAAAAAAAAAACGTAAGGGGTACCACTGTCGTTTTTTTTTTTCGGGCCGAATTTTTGAGTTTCGATATCTCAGCTCTGGAAGGGGCTAGAGTCTCCATTTTTGCACTCAGGTTAAAGTCTCATGGCCCTCTATCAGAATCCAGAGTTTTGGGAAGATTGGAGAAACTTATTTTTTCGCCCAAAAAAAAAAACGTAAGGGGTACCACTGTCGTTTTTTTTTTCGGGCCGAATTTTTGAGTTTCGATATCTTAGCTCTGGAAGGGGCTAGAACCTCCATTTTTGCACTCAGGTCTAAGTCTCATGGCCCTCTATCAGAATCCAGAGTTTTGGGAAGATTGGAGAAACTTAATTTTTCGCCCAAAAAAAAAAAACGTAAGGGGTACCACTGTCGTTTTTTTTTTCGGGCCGAATTTTTGAGTTTCTATATCTCAGCTCTGGAAGGGGCTAGAGTCTCCATTTTTGCACTCAGGTTAAAGTCTCATGGCCCTCTATCAGAATCCAGAGTTTTGGGAAGATTGGAGAAACTTATTTTTTCGCCCAAAAAAAAAAAACGTAAGGGGTACCACTGTCGTTTTTTTTCGGGCCGAATTTTTGAGTTTCGATATCTCAGCTCTGGAAGGGGCTAGAGTCTCCATTTTTGCACTCAGGTTAAAGTCTCATGGCCCTCTATCAGAATCCAGAATTTTGGGAAGATTGGAGAAACTTATTTTTTCGCCCAAAAAAAAAAACGTAAGGGGTACCACTGTCGTTTTTTTTTCGGGCCGAATTTTTGAGTTTCTATATCTCAGCTCTGGAAGGGGCTAGAGTCTCCATTTTTGCACTCAGGTTAAAGTCTCATGGCCCTCTATCAGAATCCAGAGTTTTGGGAAGATTGGAGAAACTTAATTTTTCGCCCAAAAAAAAAAAACGTAAGGGGTACCACTGTCGTTTTTTTTTCGGGCCGAATTTTTGAGTTTCTATATCTCAGCTCTGGAAGGGGCTAGAGTCTCCATTTTTGCACTAAGGTTAAAGTCTCATGGCCCTCTATCAGAATCCAGAGTTTTGAGAAGATTGGAGAAACTTAATTTTTCGCCCAAAAAAAAAAACGTAAGGGGTACCACTGTCGTTTTTTTTTTCGGACCGAATTTTTGAGTTTCGATATCTCAACTCTGGAAGGGGCTAGAACCTCCATTTTTGCACTCAGGTCTAAGTCTCATGGCCCTCTATCAGAATCCAGAGTTTTGGGAAGATTGGAGAAACTTAATTTTTCGCCCAAAAAAAAAAACGTAAGGGGTACCACTGTCGTTTTTTTTTTCGGGCCGAATTTTTGAGTTTCGATATCTTAGCTCTGGAAGGGGCTAGAGCCTTCATTTTTGCACTCAGGTCTAAGTCTCATGGCCCTCTATCAGAATCCAGAGTTTTGGGAAGATTGGAGAAACTTAATTTTTCGCCCAAAAAAAAAAAACGTAAGGGGTACCACTGTCGTTTTTTTTTCGGGCCCAATTTTTGAGTTTCGATGTCTCAGCTCTGGAAGGGGGCTAGAACCTCCATTTTTGCACTCAGGTCTAATTCTCATGGCCCTCTATCAGAATCCAGAGTTTTGGGAAGATTGGAGAAACTTATTTTTTCGCCCAAAAAAAAAAAACGTAAGGGGTACCACTGTCGTTTTTTTTTCGGGCCGAATTTTTGAGTTTCGATATCTCAGCTCTGGAAGGGGCTAGAGTCTCCATTTTTGCACTCAGGTTAAAGTCTCATGGCCCTCTATCAGAATCCAGAGTTTTGGGAAGATTGGAGAAACTTATTTTTTCGCCCCAAAAAAAAAACGTAAGGGGTACCACTGTCGTTTTTTTTTCGGGCCGAATTTTTGAGTTTCGATATCTTAGCTCTGGAAGGGGCTAGAACCTCCATTTTTGCACTCAGGTCTAAGTCTCATGGCCCTCTATCAGAATCCAGAGTTTTGGGAAGATTGGAGAAACTTAATTTTTCGCCCAAAAAAAAAAAAACGTAAGGGGTACCACTGTCGTTTTTTTTTCGGGCCGAATTTTTGAGTTTCTATATCTCAGCTCTGGAAGGGGCTAGAGTCTCCATTTTTGCACTCAGGTTAAAGTCTCATGGCCCTCTATCAGAATCCAGAGTTTTGGGAAGATTGGAGAAACTTAATTTTTCGCCCAAAAAAAAAAAACGTAAGGGGTACCACTGTCGTTTTATTTTCGGGCCGAATTTTTGAGTTTCTATATCTCAGCTCTGGAAGGGGCTAGAGTCTCCATTTTTGCACTCAGGTTAAAGTCTCATGGCCCTCTATCAGAATCCAGAGTTTTGAGAAGATTGGAGAAACTTAATTTTTCGCCCAAAAAAAAAAACGTAAGGGGTACCACTGTCGTTTTTTTTTCGGGCCGAATTTTTGAGTTTCGATATCTCAACTCTGGAAGGGGCTAGAACCTCCATTTTTGCACTCAGGTCTAAGTCTCATGGCCCTCTATCAGAATCCAGAGATTTGGGAAGATTGGAGAAACTTAATTTTTCGCCCAAAAAAAAAAAAACGTAAGGGGTACCACTGTCGTTTTTTTTTTTCGGGCCGAATTTTTGAGTTTCGATATCTTAGCTCTGGAAGGGGCTAGAGCCTTCATTTTTGCACTCAGGTCTAAGTCTCATGGCCCTCTATCAGAATCCAGAGTTTTGGGAAGATTGGAGAAACTTAATTTTTCGCCCAAAAAAAAAAACGTAAGGGGTACCACTGTCGTTTTTTTTTCGGGCCGAATTTTTGAGTTTCGATATCTCAACTCTGGAAGGGGCTAGAACCTCCATTTTTGCACTCAGGTCTAAGTCTCATGGCCCTCTATCAGAATCCAGAGTTTTGGGAAGATTGGAGAAACTTAATTTTTCGCCCAAAAAAAAAAAACGTAAGGGGTACCACTGTCGTTTTTTTTTCGGGCCGAATTTTTGAGTTTCGATATCTCAGCTCTGGAAGGGGCTAGAGTCTCCATTTTTGCACTCATGTTAAAGTCTCATTGCCCTCTATCAGAATCCAGAGTTTTGAGAAGATTGGAGAAACTTAATTTTTCGCCCAAAAAAAAAAAACGTAAGGGGTACCACTGTCGTTTTTTTTTCGGGCCGAATTTTTGAGTTTCGATATCTCAGCTCTGGAAGGGGCTAAAACCTCCATTTTTGCACTCAGGTCTAAGTCTCATGGCCCTCTATCAGAATCCAGAGTTTTGGGAAGATTGGAGAAACTTAATTTTTAACCCAAAAAAAAAAAAAAAAACGTAAGGGGTACCACTATCGTTTTTTTTTCGGGCCGGATTTTTGAATTTCGATGTCTCAGCTCTGGAAGGGGCTAGAACCTCCATTTTTGCACTCAGGTCTAATTCTCATGGCCCTCTATCAGAATCCAGAGTTTTGGGAAGATTGGAGAAACTTAATTTTTCGCCCCAAAAAAAAAAAACGTAAGGGGTACCACTGTCGTTTTTTTTTTCGGGCCGAATTTTTGAGTTTCGATATCTCAGCTCTGGAAGGGGCTAGAGTCTCCATTTTTGCACTCAGGTTAAAGTCTCATGGCCCTCTATCAGAATCCAGAGTTTTGGGAAGATTGGAGAAACTTAATTTTTCGCCCAAAAAAAAAAAAAACGTAAGGGGTACCACTGTCGTTTTTTTTTTCGGGCCGAATTTTTGAGTTTCTATATCTCAGCTCTGGAAGGGGCTAGAGTCTCCATTTTTGCACTCAGGTTAAAGTCTCATGGCCCTCTATCAGAATCCAGAGTTTTGGGAAGATTGGAGAAACTTATTTTTTCGCCCAAAAAAAAAAAACGTAAGGGGTACCACTGTCGTTTTTTTTCGGGCCGAATTTTTGAGTTTCGATATCTCAGCTCTGGAAGGGGCTAGAGTCTCCATTTTTGCACTCAGGTTAAAGTCTCATGGCCCTCTATCAGAATCCAGAATTTTGGGAAGATTGGAGAAACTTATTTTTTCGCCCAAAAAAAAAAACGTAAGGGGTACCACTGTCGTTTTTTTTTCGGGCCGAATTTTTGAGTTTCGATATCTTAGCTCTGGAAGGGGCTAGAACCTCCATTTTTGCACTCAGGTCTAAGTCTCATGGCCCTCTATCAGAATCCAGAGTTTTGGGAAGATTGGAGAAACTTAATTTTTCGCCCCAAAAAAAAAAAACGTAAGGGGTACCACTGTCGTTTTTTTTTCGGGCCGAATTTTTGAGTTTCTATATCTCAGCTCTGGAAGGGGCTAGAGTCTCCATTTTTGCACTCAGGTTAAAGTCTCATGGCCCTCTATCAGAATCCAGAGTTTTGAGAAGATTGGAGAAACTTAATTTTTCGCCCAAAAAAAAAAAAACGTAAGGGGTACCACTGTCGTTTTTTTTCGGGCCGAATTTTTGAGTTTCGATATCTCAACTCTGGAAGGGGCTAGAACCTCCATTTTTGCACTCAGGTCTAAGTCTCATGGCCCTCTATCAGAATCCAGAGTTTTGGGAAGATTGGAGAAACTTAATTTTTCGCCCAAAAAAAAAAAACGTAAGGGGTACCACTGTCGTTTTTTTTTCGGGCCGAATTTTTGAGTTTCTATATCTCAGCTCTGGAAGGGGCTAGAGTCTCCATTTTTGCACTCAGGTTAAAGTCTCATGGCCCTCTATCAGAATCCAGAGTTTTGAGAAGATTGGAGAAACTTAATTTTTCGCCCAAAAAAAAAAACGTAAGGGGTACCACTGTCGTTTTTTTTTCGGGCCGAATTTTTGAGTTTCGATATCTCAACTCTGGAAGGGGCTAGAACCTCCATTTTTGCACTCAGGTGTAAGTCTCATGGCCCTCTATCAGAATCCAGAGTTTTGAGAAGATTGGAGAAACTTAATTTTTCGCCCAAAAAAAAAAACGTAAGGGGTACCACTGTCGTTTTTTTTTCGGGCCGAATTTTTGAGTTTCGATATCTCAACTCTGGAAGGGGCTAGAACCTCCATTTTTGCACTCAGGTCTAAGTCTCATGGCCCTCTATCAGAATCCAGAGTTTTGGGAAGATTGGAGAAACTTAATTTTTCGCCCAAAAAAAAAAAACGTAAGGGGTACCACTGTCGTTTTATTTTCGGGCCGAATTTTTGAGTTTCTATATCTCAGCTCTGGAAGGGGCTAGAGTCTCCATTTTTGCACTCAGGTTAAAGTCTCATGGCCCTCTATCAGAATCCAGAGTTTTGAGAAGATTGGAGAAACTTAATTTTTCGCCCAAAAAAAAAAACGTAAGGGGTACCACTGTCGTTTTTTTTTCGGGCCGAATTTTTGAGTTTCGATATCTCAACTCTGGAAGGGGCTAGAACCTCCATTTTTGCACTCAGGTCTAAGTCTCATGGCCCTCTATCAGAATCCAGAGTTTTGGGAAGATTGGAGAAACTTAATTTTTCGCCCAAAAAAAAAAAACGTAAGGGGTACCACTGTCGTTTTTTTTTCGGGCCGAATTTTTGAGTTTCGATATCTCAGCTCTGGAAGGGGCTAGAGTCTCCATTTTTGCACTCATGTTAAAGTCTCATTGCCCTCTATCAGAATCCAGAGTTTTGAGAAGATTGGAGAAACTTAATTTTTCGCCCAAAAAAAAAAAAACGTAAGGGGTACCACTGTCGTTTTTTTTTCGGGCCGAATTTTTGAGTTTCGATATCTCAGCTCTGGAAGGGGCTAAAACCTCCATTTTTGCACTCAGGTCTAAGTCTCATGGCCCTCTATCAGAATCCAGAGTTTTGGGAAGATTGGAGAAACTTAATTTTTCGCCCAAAAAAAAAAAACGTAAGGGGTACCACTGTCGTTTTTTTTTCGGGCCGAATTTTTGAGTTTCTATATCTCAGCTCTGGAAGGGGCTAGAGTCTCCATTTTTGCACTCAGGTTAAAGTCTCATGGCCCTCTATCAGAATCCAGAGTTTTGAGAAGATTGGAGAAACTTAATTTTTCGCCCAAAAAAAAAAACGTAAGGGGTACCACTGTCGTTTTTTTTTCGGGCCGAATTTTTGAGTTTCGATATCTCAACTCTGGAAGGGGCTAGAACCTCCATTTTTGCACTCAGGTGTAAGTCTCATGGCCCTCTATCAGAATCCAGAGTTTTGAGAAGATTGGAGAAACTTAATTTTTCGCCCAAAAAAAAAAACGTAAGGGGTACCACTGTCGTTTTTTTTTCGGGCCAAATTTTTGAGTTTCGATATCTCAGCTCTGGAAGGGGCTAGAGTCTCCATTTTTGCACTCATGTTAAAGTCTCATTGCCCTCTATTAGAATCCAGAGTTTTGAGAAGATTGGAGAAACTTAATTTTTCGCCCAAAAAAAAAAAAACGTAAGGGGTACCACTGTCGTTTTTTTTTCGGGCCGAATTTTTGAGTTTCGATATCTCAGCTCTGGAAGGGGCTAAAACCTCCATTTTTGCACTCAGGTCTAAGTCTCATGGCCCTCTATCAGAATCCAGAGTTTTGGGAAGATTGGAGAAACTTAATTTTTCGCCCAAAAAAAAAAAACGTAAGGGGTACCACTGTCGTTTTTTTTTCGGGCCGAATTTTTGAGTTTCTATATCTCAGCTCTGGAAGGGGCTAGAGTCTCCATTTTTGCACTCAGGTTAAAGTCTCATGGCCCTCTATCAGAATCCAGAGTTTTGAGAAGATTGGAGAAACTTAATTTTTCGCCCAAAAAAAAAAACGTAAGGGGTACCACTGTCGTTTTTTTTTCGGGCCGAATTTTTGAGTTTCGATATCTCAACTCTGGAAGGGGCTAGAACCTCCATTTTTGCACTCAGGTGTAAGTCTCATGGCCCTCTATCAGAATCCAGAGTTTTGAGAAGATTGGAGAAACTTAATTTTTCGCCCAAAAAAAAAAACGTAAGGGGTACCACTGTCGTTTTTTTTTCGGGCCGAATTTTTGAGTTTCGATATCTCAACTCTGGAAGGGGCTAGAACCTCCATTTTTGCACTCAGGTCTAAGTCTCATGGCCCTCTATCAGAATCCAGAGTTTTGGGAAGATTGGAGAAACTTAATTTTTCGCCCAAAAAAAAAAAACGTAAGGGGTACCACTGTCGTTTTATTTTCGGGCCGAATTTTTGAGTTTCTATATCTCAGCTCTGGAAGGGGCTAGAGTCTCCATTTTTGCACTCAGGTTAAAGTCTCATGGCCCTCTATCAGAATCCAGAGTTTTGAGAAGATTGGAGAAACTTAATTTTTCGCCCAAAAAAAAAAACGTAAGGGGTACCACTGTCGTTTTTTTTTCGGGCCGAATTTTTGAGTTTCGATATCTCAACTCTGGAAGGGGCTAGAACCTCCATTTTTGCACTCAGGTCTAAGTCTCATGGCCCTCTATCAGAATCCAGAGTTTTGGGAAGATTGGAGAAACTTAATTTTTCGCCCCAAAAAAAAAAAAACGTAAGGGGTACCACTGTCGTTTTTTTTTTTCGGGCCGAATTTTTGAGTTTCGATATCTCAGCTCTGGAAGGGGCTAGAGTCTCCATTTTTGCACTCAGGTTAAAGTCTCATGGCCCTCTATCAGAATCCAGAGTTTTGGGAAGATTGGAGAAACTTATTTTTTCGCCCAAAAAAAAAAACGTAAGGGGTACCACTGTCGTTTTTTTTTTCGGGCCGAATTTTTGAGTTTCGATATCTTAGCTCTGGAAGGGGCTAGAACCTCCATTTTTGCACTCAGGTCTAAGTCTCATGGCCCTCTATCAGAATCCAGAGTTTTGGGAAGATTGGAGAAACTTAATTTTTCGCCCAAAAAAAAAAAACGTAAGGGGTACCACTGTCGTTTTTTTTTTCGGGCCGAATTTTTGAGTTTCTATATCTCAGCTCTGGAAGGGGCTAGAGTCTCCATTTTTGCACTCAGGTTAAAGTCTCATGGCCCTCTATCAGAATCCAGAGTTTTGGGAAGATTGGAGAAACTTATTTTTTCGCCCAAAAAAAAAAAACGTAAGGGGTACCACTGTCGTTTTTTTTCGGGCCGAATTTTTGAGTTTCGATATCTCAGCTCTGGAAGGGGCTAGAGTCTCCATTTTTGCACTCAGGTTAAAGTCTCATGGCCCTCTATCAGAATCCAGAATTTTGGGAAGATTGGAGAAACTTATTTTTTCGCCCAAAAAAAAAAACGTAAGGGGTACCACTGTCGTTTTTTTTTCGGGCCGAATTTTTGAGTTTCGATATCTTAGCTCTGGAAGGGGCTAGAACCTCCATTTTTGCACTCAGGTCTAAGTCTCATGGCCCTCTATCAGAATCCAGAGTTTTGGGAAGATTGGAGAAACTTAATTTTTCGCCCCAAAAAAAAAAAACGTAAGGGGTACCACTGTCGTTTTTTTTTCGGGCCGAATTTTTGAGTTTCTATATCTCAGCTCTGGAAGGGGCTAGAGTCTCCATTTTTGCACTCAGGTTAAAGTCTCATGGCCCTCTATCAGAATCCAGAGTTTTGAGAAGATTGGAGAAACTTAATTTTTCGCCCAAAAAAAAAAAACGTAAGGGGTACCACTGTCGTTTTTTTTTCGGGCCGAATTTTTGAGTTTCGATATCTCAACTCTGGAAGGGGCTAGAACCTCCATTTTTGCACTCAGGTCTAAGTCTCATGGCCCTCTATCAGAATCCAGAGTTTTGGGAAGATTGGAGAAACTTAATTTTTCGCCCAAAAAAAAAAAACGTAAGGGGTACCACTGTCGTTTTTTTTTCGGGCCGAATTTTTGAGTTTCTATATCTCAGCTCTGGAAGGGGCTAGAGTCTCCATTTTTGCACTCAGGTTAAAGTCTCATGGCCCTCTATCAGAATCCAGAGTTTTGAGAAGATTGGAGAAACTTAATTTTTCGCCCAAAAAAAAAAACGTAAGGGGTACCACTGTCGTTTTTTTTTCGGGCCGAATTTTTGAGTTTCGATATCTCAACTCTGGAAGGGGCTAGAACCTCCATTTTTGCACTCAGGTGTAAGTCTCATGGCCCTCTATCAGAATCCAGAGTTTTGAGAAGATTGGAGAAACTTAATTTTTCGCCCAAAAAAAAAAACGTAAGGGGTACCACTGTCGTTTTTTTTTCGGGCCGAATTTTTGAGTTTCGATATCTCAACTCTGGAAGGGGCTAGAACCTCCATTTTTGCACTCAGGTCTAAGTCTCATGGCCCTCTATCAGAATCCAGAGTTTTGGGAAGATTGGAGAAACTTAATTTTTCGCCCAAAAAAAAAAAACGTAAGGGGTACCACTGTCGTTTTATTTTCGGGCCGAATTTTTGAGTTTCGATATCTCAACTCTGGAAGGGGCTAGAACCTCCATTTTTGCACTCAGGTCTAAGTCTCATGGCCCTCTATCAGAATCCAGAGTTTTGGGAAGATTGGAGAAACTTAATTTTTCGCCCCAAAAAAAAAAACGTAAGGGGTACCACTGTCGTTTTTTTTTCGGGCCGAATTTTTGAGTTTCGATATCTCAACTCTGGAAGGGGCTAGAACCTCCATTTTTGCACTCAGGTCTAAGTCTCATGGCCCTCTATCAGAATCCAGAGTTTTGGGAAGATTGGAGAAACTTAATTTTTCGCCCCAAAAAAAAAAACGTAAGGGGTACCACTGTGGTTTTTTTTTCGGGCCGAATTTTTGAGTTTCGATATCTCAACTCTGGAAGGGGCTAGAACCTCCATTTTTGCACTCAGGTCTAAGTCTCATGGCCCTCTATCAGAATCCAGAGTTTTGGGAAGATTGGAGAAACTTAATTTTTCGCCCAAAAAAAAAAAACGTAAGGGGTACCACTGTCGTTTTTTTTTCGGGCCGAATTTTTGAGTTTCTATATCTCAGCTCTGGAAGGGGCTAGAGTCTCCATTTTTGCACTCAGGTTAAAGTCTCATGGCCCTCTATCAGAATCCAGAGTTTTGAGAAGATTGGAGAAACTTAATTTTTCGCCCAAAAAAAAAAACGTAAGGGGTACCACTGTCGTTTTTTTTTTCGGGCCGAATTTTTGAGTTTCGATATCTCAACTCTGGAAGGGGCTAGAACCTCCATTTTTGCACTCAGGTGTAAGTCTCATGGCCCTCTATCAGAATCCAGAGTTTTGAGAAGATTGGAGAAACTTAATTTTTCGCCCAAAAAAAAAAACGTAAGGGGTACCACTGTCGTTTTTTTTTCGGGCCG
Source organism: Pimephales promelas (assembly GCF_988280905.1). Lineage (NCBI taxonomy): Eukaryota > Metazoa > Chordata > Actinopteri > Cypriniformes > Leuciscidae > Pimephales > Pimephales promelas. Next base: position 25,443,505 of record NC_142775.1, on the reverse strand, counting down.
AATTTTTGAGTTTCGATATCTCAACTCTGGAAGGGGCTAGAACCTCCATTTTTGCACTCAGGTTTAAGTCTCATGGCCCTCTATCAGAATCCAGAGTTTTGGGAAGATTGGAGAAACTTAATTTTTCGCCCAAAAAAAAAAAACGTAAGGGGTACCACTGTCGTTTTATTTTCGGGCCGAATTTTTGAGTTTCTATATCTCAGCTCTGGAAGGGGCTAGAGTCTCCATTTTTGCACTCAGGTTAAAGTCTCATGGCCCTCTATCAGAATCCAGAGTTTTGAGAAGATTGGAGAAACTTAATTTTTCGCCCAAAAAAAAAAACGTAAGGGGTACCACTGTCGTTTTTTTTTCGGGCCGAATTTTTGAGTTTCGATATCTCAACTCTGGAAGGGGCTAGAACCTCCATTTTTGCACTCAGGTCTAAGTCTCATGGCCCTCTATCAGAATCCAGAGTTTTGGGAAGATTGGAGAAACTTAATTTTTCGCCCAAAAAAAAAAAACGTAAGGGGTACCACTGTCGTTTTTTTTTCGGGCCGAATTTTTGAGTTTCGATATCTCAGCTCTGGAAGGGGCTAGAGTCTCCATTTTTGCACTCATGTTAAAGTCTCATTGCCCTCTATCAGAATCCAGAGTTTTGAGAAGATTGGAGAAACTTAATTTTTCGCCCAAAAAAAAAAAAACGTAAGGGGTACCACTGTCGTTTTTTTTTCGGGCCGAATTTTTGAGTTTCGATATCTCAGCTCTGGAAGGGGCTAAAACCTCCATTTTTGCACTCAGGTCTAAGTCTCATGGCCCTCTATCAGAATCCAGAGTTTTGGGAAGATTGGAGAAACTTAATTTTTCACCCAAAAAAAAAAAAAAAACGTAAGGGGTACCACTATCGTTTTTTTTTCGGGCCGGATTTTTGAATTTCGATGTCTCAGCTCTGGAAGGGGCTAGAACCTCCATTTTTGCACTCAGGTCTAATTCTCATGGCCCTCTATCAGAATCCAGAGTTTTGGGAAGATTGGAGAAACTTAATTTTTCGCCCCAAAAAAAAAAAAAACGTAAGGGGTACCACTGTCGTTTTTTTTTTTCGGGCCGAATTTTTGAGTTTCGATATCTCAGCTCTGGAAGGGGCTAGAGTCTCCATTTTTGCACTCAGGTTAAAGTCTCATGGCCCTCTATCAGAATCCAGAGTTTTGGGAAGATTGGAGAAACTTATTTTTTCGCCCAAAAAAAAAAACGTAAGGGGTACCACTGTCGTTTTTTTTTTCGGGCCGAATTTTTGAGTTTCGATATCTTAGCTCTGGAAGGGGCTAGAACCTCCATTTTTGCACTCAGGTCTAAGTCTCATGGCCCTCTATCAGAATCCAGAGTTTTGGGAAGATTGGAGAAACTTAATTTTTCGCCCAAAAAAAAAAAAACGTAAGGGGTACCACTGTCGTTTTTTTTTTCGGGCCGAATTTTTGAGTTTCTATATCTCAGCTCTGGAAGGGGCTAGAGTCTCCATTTTTGCACTCAGGTTAAAGTCTCATGGCCCTCTATCAGAATCCAGAGTTTTGGGAAGATTGGAGAAACTTATTTTTTCGCCCAAAAAAAAAAAACGTAAGGGGTACCACTGTCGTTTTTTTTCGGGCCGAATTTTTGAGTTTCGATATCTCAGCTCTGGAAGGGGCTAGAGTCTCCATTTTTGCACTCAGGTTAAAGTCTCATGGCCCTCTATCAGAATCCAGAATTTTGGGAAGATTGGAGAAACTTATTTTTTCGCCCAAAAAAAAAAACGTAAGGGGTACCACTGTCGTTTTTTTTTCGGGCCGAATTTTTGAGTTTCGATATCTTAGCTCTGGAAGGGGCTAGAACCTCCATTTTTGCACTCAGGTCTAAGTCTCATGGCCCTCTATCAGAATCCAGAGTTTTGGGAAGATTGGAGAAACTTAATTTTTCGCCCCAAAAAAAAAAAACGTAAGGGGTACCACTGTCGTTTTTTTTTTTCGGGCCGAATTTTTGAGTTTCGATATCTCAGCTCTGGAAGGGGCTAGAGTCTCCATTTTTGCACTCAGGTTAAAGTCTCATGGCCCTCTATCAGAATCCAGAGTTTTGGGAAGATTGGAGAAACTTATTTTTTCGCCCAAAAAAAAAAACGTAAGGGGTACCACTGTCGTTTTTTTTTTCGGGCCGAATTTTTGAGTTTCGATATCTTAGCTCTGGAAGGGGCTAGAACCTCCATTTTTGCACTCAGGTCTAAGTCTCATGGCCCTCTATCAGAATCCAGAGTTTTGGGAAGATTGGAGAAACTTAATTTTTCGCCCCAAAAAAAAAAAAACGTAAGGGGTACCACTGTCGTTTTATTTTCGGGCCGAATTTTTGAGTTTCTATATCTCAGCTCTGGAAGGGGCTAGAGTCTCCATTTTTGCACTCAGGTTAAAGTCTCATGGCCCTCTATCAGAATCCAGAGTTTTGAGAAGATTGGAGAAACTTAATTTTTCGCCCAAAAAAAAAAACGTAAGGGGTACCACTGTCGTTTTTTTTTCGGGCCGAATTTTTGAGTTTCGATATCTCAACTCTGGAAGGGGCTAGAACCTCCATTTTTGCACTCAGGTCTAAGTCTCATGGCCCTCTATCAGAATCCAGAGTTTTGGGAAGATTGGAGAAACTTAATTTTTCGCCCCAAAAAAAAAAACGTAAGGGGTACCACTGTCGTTTTTTTTTCGGGCCGAATTTTTGAGTTTCGATATCTCAACTCTGGAAGGGGCTAGAACCTCCATTTTTGCACTCAGGTCTAAGTCTCATGGCCCTCTATCAGAATCCAGAGTTTTGGGAAGATTGGAGAAACTTAATTTTTCGCCCCAAAAAAAAAAACGTAAGGGGTACCACTGTCGTTTTTTTTTCGGGCCGAATTTTTGAGTTTCGATATCTCAACTCTGGAAGGGGCTAGAACCTCCATTTTTGCACTCAGGTCTAAGTCTCATGGCCCTCTATCAGAATCCAGAGTTTTGGGAAGATTGGAGAAACTTAATTTTTCGCCCCAAAAAAAAAAACGTAAGGGGTACCACTGTGGTTTTTTTTTCGGGCCGAATTTTTGAGTTTCGATATCTCAACTCTGGAAGGGGCTAGAACCTCCATTTTTGCACTCAGGTCTAAGTCTCATGGCCCTCTATCAGAATCCAGAGTTTTGGGAAGATTGGAGAAACTTAATTTTTCGCCCAAAAAAAAAAACCGTAAGGGGTACCACTGTCGTTTTTTTTTCGGGCCGAATTTTTGAGTTTCTATATCTCAGCTCTGGAAGGGGCTAGAGTCTCCATTTTTGCACTCAGGTTAAAGTCTCATGGCCCTCTATCAGAATCCAGAGTTTTGGGAAGATTGGAGAAACTTATTTTTTCGCCCAAAAAAAAAAAAAACGTAAGGGGTACCACTGTCGTTTTTTTTCGGGCCGAATTTTTGAGTTTCGATATCTCAGCTCTGGAAGGGGCTAGAGTCTCCATTTTTGCACTCAGGTTAAAGTCTCATGGCCCTCTATCAGAATCCAGAGTTTTTGGAAGATTGGAGAAACTTATTTTTTCGCCCAAAAAAAAAAACGTAAGGGGTACCACTGTCGTTTTTTTTTCGGGCCGAATTTTTGAGTTTCGATATCTTAGCTCTGGAAGGGGCTAGAACCTCCATTTTTGCACTCAGGTCTAAGTCTCATGGCCCTCTATCAGAATCCAGAGTTTTGGGAAGATTGGAGAAACTTAATTTTTCGCCCAAAAAAAAAAAAACGTAAGGGGTACCACTGTCGTTTTTTTTTCGGGCCGAATTTTTGAGTTTCTATATCTCAGCTCTGGAAGGGGCTAGAGTCTCCATTTTTGCACTCAGGTTAAAGTCTCATGGCCCTCTATCAGAATCCAGAGTTTTGAGAAGATTGGAGAAACTTAATTTTTCGCCCAAAAAAAAAAAACGTAAGGGGTACTACTGTCGTTTTTTTTTCGGGCCGAATTTTTGAGTTTCGATATCTCAACTCTGGAAGGGGCTAGAACCTCCATTTTTGCACTCAGGTCTAAGTCTCATGGCCCTCTATCAGAATCCAGAGTTTTGGGAAGATTGGAGAAACTTAATTTTTCGCCCAAAAAAAAAAAACGTAAGGGGTACCACTGTCGTTTTTTTTTCGGGCCGAATTTTTGAGTTTCTATATCTCAGCTCTGGAAGGGGCTAGAGTCTCCATTTTTGCACTCAGGTTAAAGTCTCATGGCCCTCTATCAGAATCCAGAGTTTTGAGAAGATTGGAGAAACTTAATTTTTCGCCCAAAAAAAAAAACGTAAGGGGTACCACTGTCGGTTTTTTTTCGGGCCGAATTTTTGAGTTTCGATATCTCAACTCTGGAAGGGGCTAGAACCTCCATTTTTGCACTCAGGTCTAAGTCTCATGGCCCTCTATCAGAATCCAGCGTTTTGAGAAGATTGGAGAAACTTAATTTTTCGCCCAAAAAAAAAAACGTAAGGGGTACCACTGTCGTTTTTTTTTCGGGCCGAATTTTTGAGTTTCGATATCTCAACTCTGGAAGGGGCTAGAACCTCCATTTTTGCACTCAGGTCTAAGTCTCATGGCCCTCTATCAGAATCCAGAGTTTTGGGAAGATTGGAGAAACTTAATTTTTCGCCCAAAAAAAAAAACGTAAGGGGTACCACTGTCGTTTTATTTTCGGGCCGAATTTTTGAGTTTCTATATCTCAGCTCTGGAAGGGGCTAGAGTCTCCATTTTTGCACTCAGGTTAAAGTCTCATGGCCCTCTATCAGAATCCAGAGTTTTGAGAAGATTGGAGAAACTTAATTTTTCGCCCAAAAAAAAAAACGTAAGGGGTACCACTGTCGTTTTTTTTTTTCGGGCCGAATTTTGGAGTTTCGATATCTCAGCTCTGGAAGGGGCTAGAGCCTCCATTTTTGCACTCAGGTCTAAGTCTCATGGCCCTCTATCAGAATCCAGAGTTTTGGGAAGATTGGAGAAACTTAAATTTTCGCCCGAAAAAAAAAAACGTAAGGGGTACCACTGTCGTTTTTTTTTTCGGGCCGAATTTTTGAGTTTCGATATCTCAGCTCTGGAAGGGGCTAGAGCCTCCATTTTTGCACTCAGGTCTAAGTCTCATGGCCCTCTATCAGAATCCAGAGTTTTGGGAAGATTGGAGAAACGTAATTTTTCGCCCAAAAGAAAAAAACGTAAGGGGTACCACTGTCGTTTTTTTTTCGGGCCGAATTTTTTAGTTTCGATATCTCAGCTCTGGAAGGGGCTAGAGCCTCCATTTTTGCACTCAGGTCTAAGTCTCATGGCCCTCTATCAGAATCCAGAGTTTTGGGAAGATTGGAGAAACTTAATTTTTCGCCCAAAAAAAAAAAACGTAAGGGGTACCACTGTCGTTTTTTTTTCGGGCCGAATTTTTGAGTTTCGATATCTCAGCTCTGGAAGGGGCTAGAGCCTCCATTTTTGCACTCAGGTCTAAGTCTCATGGCCCTCTATCAGAATCCAGAGTTTTGGGAAGATTGGAGAAACTTAATTTTTCGCCCAAAAAAAAAAAAACGTAAGGGGTACCACTGTCGTTTTTTTTTTCGGGCCGAATTTTTGAGTTTCGATGTCTCAGCTCTGGAAGGGGCTAGAACCTCCATTTTTGCACTCAGGTCTAAGTCTCATGGCCCTCTATCAGAATCCAGAGTTTTGGGAAGATTGGAGAAACTTAATTTTTCGCCCAAAAAAAAAAAACGTAAGGGGTACCACTGTCGTTTTTTTTTTTTCGGGCCAGATTTTTGAGTTTCGATATCTCAGCTCTGGAAGGGGCTAGAGTCTCCATTTTTGCACTCAGGTTAAAGTCTCATGGCCCTCTATCAGAATCCAGAGTTTTGAGAAGATTGGAGAAACTTAATTTTTCGCCCAAAAAAAAAAAAACCGTAAGGGGTACCACTGTCGTTTTTTTTTCGGGCCGAATTTTTGAGTTTCGATATCTCAGCTCTGGAAGGGGCTAGAGCCTCCATTTTTGCACTCAGGTCTAAGTCTCATGGCCCTCTATCAAAATCCAGAGTTTTGGGAAGATTGGAGAAACTTAATTTTTCGCCCAAAAAAAAAAAACGTAAGGGGTACCACTGTCGTTTTTTTTTTCGGGCCGAATTTTTGAGTTTCGATATCTCAGCTCTGGAAGGGGCTAGAGTCTCCATTTTTGAACTCAGGTTAACGTCTCATGGCCCTCTATCAGAATCCAGAGTTTTGGGAAGATTGGAGAAACTTAATTTTTCGCCCAAAAAAAAAACGTAAAGGGTACAACTGTCGTTTTTTTTTTCGGGCCGAATTTTTGAGTTTCGATATCTCAGCTCTGGAAGGGGCTAGAGTCTCCATTTTTGAACTCAGGTTAAAGTCTCATGGCCCTCTATCAGAATCCAGAGTTTTGAGAAGATTGGAGAAACTTAATTTTTCGCCCAAAAAAAAAAAACGTAAGGGGTACCACTGTCGTTTTTTTTTCGGGCCGAATTTTTGAGTTTCGATATCTCAACTCTGGAAGGGGCTAGAACCTCCATTTTTGCACTCAGGTCTAAGTCTCATGGCCCTCTATCAGAATCCAGAGTTTTGGGAAGATTGGAGAAACTTAATTTTTCGCCCAAAAAAAAAAACGTAAGGGGTACCCCTGTCGTTTTTTTTTTCGGGCCGAATTTTTGAGTTTCGATATCTTAGCTCTGGAAGGGGCTAGAGCCTTCATTTTTGCACTCAGGTCTAAGTCTCATGGCCCTCTATCAGAATCCAGAGTTTTGGGAAGATTGGAGAAACTTAATTTTTCGCCCAAAAAAAAAAAACGTAAGGGGTACCACTGTCGTTTTTTTTTCGGGCCCAATTTTTGAGTTTCGATGTCTCAGCTCTGTAAGGGGCTATAACCTCCATTTTTGCACTCAGGTCTAATTCTCATGGCCCTCTATCAGAATCCAGAGTTTTGGGAAGATTGGAGAAACTTAATTTTTCGCCCAAAAAAAAAAACGTAAGGGGTACCACTGTCGTTTTTTTTTCGGGCCGAATTTTTGAGTTTCGATATCTCAGCTCTGGAAGGGGCTAGAACCTCCATTTTTGCACTCAGGTCTAAGTCTCATGGCCCTCTATCAGAATCCAGAGTTTTGGGAAGATTGGAGAAACTTAATTTTTCGCCAAAAAAAAAAAAAAACGTAAGGGGTACCACTGTCGTTTTTTTTTTTCGGGCCGAATTTTTGAGTTTCGATATCTCAGCTCTGGAAGGGGCTAGAGCCTCCATTTTTGCACTCAGGTCTAAGTCTCATGGCCCTCTATCAGAATCCAGAGTTTTGGGAAGATTGGAGAAACTTAATTTTTCGCCCGAAAAAAAAAAACGTAAGGGGTACCACTGTCGTTTTTTTTTCGGGCCGAATTTTTGAGTTTCGATATCTTAGCTCTGGAAGGGGCTAGAGCCTCCATTTTTGCACTCAGGTCTAAGTCTCATGGCCCTCTATCAGAATCCAGAGTTTTGGGAAGATTGGAGAGACTTAATTTTTCACCCGAAAAAAAAAAAACGTAAGGGGTACCACTGTCGTTTTTTTTTCGGGCCGAATTTTTGAGTTTCGATATCTTAGCTCTGGAAGGGGCTAGAGCCTCCATTTTTGCACTCAGGTCTAAGTCTCATGGACCTCTATCAGAATCCAGAGTTTTGGGAAGATTGGAGAAACTTAATTTTTCGCCCAAAAAAAAAAACGTAAGGGGTACCACTGTCGTTTTTTTTTTTTCGGGCCGAATTTTTGAGTTTCGATATCTCAGCTCTGGAAGGGGCTAGAGCCTCCATTTTTGCACTCAGGTCTAAGTCTCATGGCCCTCTATCAGAATCCAGAGTTTTGGGAAGATTGGAGAAACTTAATTTTTCGCCCAAAAAAAAAACAAACGTAAGGGGTACCACTGTCGTTTTTTTTTCGGGCCGAATTTTTGAGTTTCGATATCTCAGCTCTGGAAGGGGCTAGAGTCTCCATTTTTTGCACTCAGGTCTAAGTCTCATGGCCCTCTATCAGAATCCAGAGTTTTGGGAAGATTGGAGAAACTTAATTTTTCGCCCAAAAAAAAAAAAAAACGTAAGGGGTACCACTGTCGGTTTTTTTTCGGGCCGAATTTTTGAGTTTCGATGTCTCAGCTCTGGAAGGGGCTAGAACCTCCATTTTTGCACTCAGGTCTAAGTCTCATGGCCCTCTATCAGAATCCAGAGATTTGGGAAGATTGGAGAAACTTAATTTTTCGCCCAAAAAAAAAAAACGTAAGGGGTACCACTGTCGTTTTTTTTTTCGGGCCGAATTTTTGAGTTTCGGTATCTTAGCTCTGGAAGGGGCTAGAGCCTCCATTTTTGCACTCAGGTCTAAGTCTCATGGCCCTCTATCAGAATCCAGAGTTTTGGGAAGATTGGAGAAACTTAATTTTTCGGCCAAAAAAAAAAAACGTAAGGGGTACCACTGTCGTTTTTTTTTTCGGGCCGAATTTTTGAGTTTCGATATCTCAGCTCTGGAAGGGGCTAGAACCTCCATTTTTGCACTTAGGTCTAAGTCTCATGGCCCTCTATCAGAATCCAGAGTTTTGGGAAGATTGGAGAAACTTAATTTTTCGCCAAAAAAAAAAAAACGTAAGGGGTACCACTGTCGTTTTTTTTTTTCGGGCCGAATTTTTGAGTTTCGATATCTCAGCTCTGGAAGGGGCTAGAGCCTCCATTTTTGCACTCAGGTCTAAGTCTCATGGCCCTCTATCAGAATCCAGAGTTTTGGGAAGATTGGAGAAACTTAATTTTTCGCCCGAAAAAAAAAAACGTAAGGGGTACCACTGTCGTTTTTTTTTCGGGCCGAATTTTTGAGTTTCGATATCTCAGCTCTGGAAGGGGCTAGAGCCTCCATTTTTGCACTCAGGTCTAAGTCTCATGGCCCTCTATCAGAATCCAGAGTTTTGGGAAGATTGGAGAAACTTAATTTTTCGCCCAAAAAAAAAAAACGTAAGGGGTACCACTGTCGTTTTTTTTTCGGGCCGAATTTTTGAGTTTCGATATCTCAGCTCTGGAAGGGGCTAGAGCCTCCATTTTTGCACTCAGGTCTAAGTCTCATGGCCCTCTATCAGAATCCAGAGTTTTGGGAAGATTGGAGAAACTTAATTTTTCGCCCAAAAAAAAAAAACGTAAGGGGTACCACTGTCATTTTTTTTTTTTCGGGCCGAATTTTTGAGTTTCGATATCTCAGCTCTGGAAGGGGCTAGAGTCTCCATTTTTGCACTCAGGTTAAAGTCTCATGGCCCTCTATCAGAATCCAGAGTTTTGAGAAGATTGGAGAAACTTAATTTTTCGCCCAAAAAAAAAAAAACGTAAGGGGTACCACTGTTGTTTTTTTTTCGGGCCGAATTTTTGAGTTTCGATATCTCAGCTCTGGAAGGGGCTAGAGCCTCCATTTTTGCACTCAGGTCTAAGTCTCATGGCCCTCTATCAGAATCCAGAGTTTTGGGAAGATTGGAGAAACTTAATTTTTCGCCCAAAAAAAAAAAACGTAAGGGGTACCACTGTCGTTTTTTTTTCGGGCCGAATTTTTGAGTTTCGATATCTCAGCTCTGGAAGGGGCTAGAGCCTCCATTTTTGCACTCAGGTCTAAGTCTCATGGCCCTCTATCAGAATCCAGAGTTTTGGGAAGATTGGAGAAACTTAATTTTTCGCCCGAAAAAAAAAAAACGTAAGGGGTACCACTGTCGTTTTTTTTTCGGGCCGAATTTTTGAGTTTCGATATCTCAGCTCTGGAAGGGGCTAGAGCCTCCATTTTTGCACTCAGGTCTAAGTCTCATGGCCCTCTATCAGAATCCAGAGTTTTGGGAAGATTGGAAAAACTTAATTTTTCGCCCAAAAAAAAAAACGTAAGGGGTACCACTGTCGTTTTTTTTTCGGGCCGAATTTTTGAGTTTCGATATCTTAGCTCTGGAAGGGGCTAGAGCCTCCATTTTTGCACTCAGGTCTAAGTCTCATGGCCCTCTATCAGAATCCAGAGTTTTGGGAAGATTGGAGAGACTTAATTTTTCACCCGAAAAAAAAAAAACGTAAGGGGTACCACTGTCGTTTTTTTTTCGGGCCGAATTTTTGAGTTTCGATATCTTAGCTCTGGAAGGGGCTAGAGCCTCCATTTTTGCACTCAGGTCTAAGTCTCATGGACCTCTATCAGAATCCAGAGTTTTGGGAAGATTGGAGAAACTTAATTTTTCGCCCAAAAAAAAAAACGTAAGGGGTACCACTGTCGTTTTTTTTTTTTCGGGCCGAATTTTTGAGTTTCGATATCTCAGCTCTGGAAGGGGCTAGAGCCTCCATTTTTGCACTCAGGTCTAAGTCTCATGGCCCTCTATCAGAATCCAGAGTTTTGGGAAGATTGGAGAAACTTAATTTTTCGCCCAAAAAAAAAAAAAACGTAAGGGGTACCACTGTCGTTTTTTTTTCGGGCCGAATTTTTGAGTTTCGATATCTCAGCTCTGGAAGGGGCTAGAGTCTCCATTTTTTGCACTCAGGTCTAAGTCTCATGGCCCTCTATCAGAATCCAGAGTTTTGGGAAGATTGGAGAAACTTAATTTTTCGCCCAAAAAAAAAAAAAAACGTAAGGGGTACCACTGTCGGTTTTTTTTCGGGCCGAATTTTTGAGTTTCGATGTCTCAGCTCTGGAAGGGGCTAGAACCTCCATTTTTGCACTCAGGTCTAAGTCTCATGGCCCTCTATCAGAATCCAGAGATTTGGGAAGATTGGAGAAACTTAATTTTTCGCCCAAAAAAAAAAAACGTAAGGGGTACCACTGTCGTTTTTTTTTTCGGGCCGAATTTTTGAGTTTCGGTATCTTAGCTCTGGAAGGGGCTAGAGCCTCCATTTTTGCACTCAGGTCTAAGTCTCATGGCCCTCTATCAGAATCCAGAGTTTTGGGAAGATTGGAGAAACTTAATTTTTCGCCCAAAAAAAAAAAACGTAAGGGGTACCACTGTCGTTTTTTTTTTCGGGCCGAATTTTTGAGTTTCGGTATCTTAGCTCTGGAAGGGGCTAGAGCCTCCATTTTTGCACTCAGGTCTAAGTCTCATGGCCCTCTATCAGAATCCAGAGTTTTGGGAAGATTGGAGAAACTTAATTTTTCGGCCAAAAAAAAAAAACGTAAGGGGTACCACTGTCGTTTTTTTTTTCGGGCCGAATTTTTGAGTTTCGATATCTCAGCTCTGGAAGGGGCTAGAACCTCCATTTTTGCACTCAGGTCTAAGTCTCATGGCCCTCTATCAGAATCCAGAGTTTTGGGAAGATTGGAGAAACTTAATTTTTCGCCAAAAAAAAAAAAAACGTAAGGGGTACCACTGTCGTTTTTTTTTTTCGGGCCGAATTTTTGAGTTTCGATATCTCAGCTCTGGAAGGGGCTAGAGCCTCCATTTTTGCACTCAGGTCTAAGTCTCATGGCCCTCTATCAGAATCCAGAGTTTTGGGAAGATTGGAGAAACTTAATTTTTCGCCCGAAAAAAAAAAACGTAAGGGGTACCACTGTCGTTTTTTTTTCGGGCCGAATTTTTGAGTTTCGATATCTCAGCTCTGGAAGGGGCTAGAGCCTCCATTTTTGCACTCAGGTCTAAGTCTCATGGCCCTCTATCAGAATCCAGAGTTTTGGGAAGATTGGAGAAACTTAATTTTTCGCCCAAAAAAAAAAAAACGTAAGGGGTACCACTGTCGTTTTTTTTTCGGGCCGAATTTTTGAGTTTCGATATCTCAGCTCTGGAAGGGGCTAGAGCCTCCATTTTTGCACTCAGGTCTAAGTCTCATGGCCCTCTATCAGAATCCAGAGTTTTGGGAAGATTGGAGAAACTTAATTTTTCGCCCAAAAAAAAAAAACGTAAGGGGTACCACTGTCGTTTTTTTTTTTTCGGGCCGAATTTTTGAGTTTCGATATCTCAGCTCTGGAAGGGGCTAGAGTCTCCATTTTTGCACTCAGGTTAAAGTCTCATGGCCCTCTATCAGAATCCAGAGTTTTGAGAAGATTGGAGAAACTTAATTTTTCGCCCAAAAAAAAAAAACCGTAAGGGGTACCACTGTTGTTGTTTTTTCGGGCCGAATTTTTGAGTTTCGATATCTCAGCTCTGGAAGGGGCTAGAGCCTCCATTTTTGCACTCAGGTCTAAGTCTCATGGCCCTCTATCAGAATCCAGAGTTTTGGGAAGATTGGAGAAACTTAATTTTTCGCCCAAAAAAAAAAAACGTAAGGGGTACCACTGTCGTTTTTTTTTCGGGCCGAATTTTTGAGTTTCGATATCTCAGCTCTGGAAGGGGCTAGAGTCTCCATTTTTGAACTCAGGTTAACGTCTCATGGCCCTCTATCAGAATCCAGAGTTTTGGGAAGATTGGAGAAACTTAATTTTTCGCCCAAAAAAAAAAAACGTAAGGGGTACAACTGTCGTTTTTTTTTTCGGGCCGAATTTTTGAGTTTCGATATCTCAGCTCTGGAAGGGGCTAGAGTCTCCATTTTTGAACTCAGGTTAAAGTCTCATGGCCCTCTATCAGAATCCAGAGTTTTGGGAAGATTGGAGAAACTTAATTTTTCGCCCAAAAAAAAAAAAACGTAAGGGGTACCACTGTCGTTTTTTTTTCGGGCCGAATTTTTGAGTTTCTATATCTCAGCTCTGGAAGGGGCTAGAGTCTCCATTTTTGCACTCAGGTTAAAGTCTCATGGCCCTCTATCAGAATCCAGAGTTTTGAGAAGATTGGAGAAACTTAATTTTTCGCCCGAAAAAAAAAAAACGTAAGGGGTACCACTGTCGTTTTTTTTTCGGGCCGAATTTTTGAGTTTCGATATCTCAACTCTGGAAGGGGCTAGAACCTCCATTTTTGCACTCAGGTCTAAGTCTCATGGCCCTCTATCAGAATCCAGAGTTTTGGGAAGATTGGAGAAACTTAATTTTTCGCCCAAAAAAAAAAACGTAAGGGGTACCCCTGTCGTTTTTTTTTTCGGGCCGAATTTTTGAGTTTCGATATCTTAGCTCTGGAAGGGGCTAGAGCCTTCATTTTTGCACTCAGGTCTAAGTCTCATGGCCCTCTATCAGAATCCAGAGTTTTGGGAAGATTGGAGAAACTTAATTTTTCGCCCAAAAAAAAAAAACGTAAGGGGTACCACTGTCGTTTTTTTTTCGGGCCCAATTTTTGAGTTTCGATGTCTCAGCTCTGGAAGGGGCTATAACCTCCATTTTTGCACTCAGGTCTAATTCTCATGGCCCTCTATCAGAATCCAGAGTTTTGGGAAGATTGGAGAAACTTAATTTTTCGCCCAAAAAAAAAAAACGTAAGGGGTACCACTGTCGTTTTTTTTCGGGCCGAATTTTTGAGTTTCTATATCTCAGCTCTGGAAGGGGCTAGAGTCTCCATTTTTGCACTCAGGTTAAAGTCTCATGGCCCTCTATCAGAATCCAGAGTTTTGAGAAGATTGGAGAAACTTAATTTTTCGCCCAAAAAAAAAAAACGTAAGGGGTACCACTGTCGTTTTTTTTTCGGGCCGAATTTTTGAGTTTCGATATCTCAACTCTGGAAGGGGCTAGAACCTCCATTTTTGCACTCAGGTCTAAGTCTCATGGCCCTCTATCAGAATCCAGAGTTTTGGGAAGATTGGAGAAACTTAATTTTTCGCCCAAAAAAAAAAACGTAAGGGGTACCCCTGTCGTTTTTTTTTTCGGGCCGAATTTTTGAGTTTCGATATCTTAGCTCTGGAAGGGGCTAGAGCCTTCATTTTTGCACTCAGGTCTAAGTCTCATGGCCCTCTATCAGAATCCAGAGTTTTGGGAAGATTGGAGAAACTTAATTTTTTGCCCAAAAAAAAAAAACGTAAGGGGTACCACTGTCGTTTTTTTTTCGGGCCCAATTTTTGAGTTTCGATGTCTCAGCTCTGGAAGGGGCTATAACCTCCATTTTTGCACTCAGGTCTAATTCTCATGGCCCTCTATCAGAATCCAGAGTTTTGGGAAGATTGGAGAAACTTAATTTTTCGCCCAAAAAAAAAAAACGTAAGGGGTACCACTGTCGTTTTTTTTTCGGGCCGAATTTTTGAGTTTCGATATCTCAGCTCTGGAAGGGGCTAGAACCTCCATTTTTGCACTCAGGTCTAAGTCTCATGGCCCTCTATCAGAATCCAGAGTTTTGGGAAGATTTGAGAAACTTAATTTTTCGCCCAAAAAAAAAACGTAAGGGGTACCACTGTCGTTTTTTTTTTCGGGCCGAATTTTTGAGTTTCGATGTCTCAGCTCTGGAAGGGGCTAGAACCTCCATTTTTGCACTCAGGTCTAAGTCTCATGGCCCTCTATCAGAATCCAGAGTTTTGGGAAGATTGGAGAAACTTAATTTTTCGCCAAAAAAAAAAAAAACGTAAGGGGTACCACTGTCGTTTTTTTTTTTCGGGCCGAATTTTTGAGTTTCGATATCTCAGCTCTGGAAGGGGCTAGAGCCTCCATTTTTGCACTCAGGTCTAAGTCTCATGGCCCTCTATCAGAATCCAGAGTTTTGGGAAGATTGGAGAAACTTAATTTTTCGCCCGAAAAAAAAAAAAACGTAAGGGGTACCACTGTCGTTTTTTTTTCGGGCCGAATTTTTGAGTTTCGATATCTCAGCTCTGGAAGGGGCTAGAGCCTCCATTTTTGCACTCAGGTCTAAGTCTCATGGCCCTCTATCAGAATCCAGAGTTTTGGGAAGATTGGAAAAACTTAATTTTTCGCCCAAAAAAAAAAAACGTAAGGGGTACCACTGTCGTTTTTTTTTCGGGCCGAATTTTTGAGTTTCGATATCTTAGCTCTGGAAGGGGCTAGAGCCTCCATTTTTGCACTCAGGTCTAAGTCTCATGGCCCTCTATCAGAATCCAGAGTTTTGGGAAGATTGGAGAGACTTAATTTTTCACCCGAAAAAAAAAAACGTAAGGGGTACCACTGTCGTTTTTTTTTCGGGCCGAATTTTTGAGTTTCGATATCTTAGCTCTGGAAGGGGCTAGAGCCTCCATTTTTGCACTCAGGTCTAAGTCTCATGGACCTCTATCAGAATCCAGAGTTTTGGGAAGATTGGAGAAACTTAATTTTTCGCCCAAAAAAAAAAACGTAAGGGGTACCACTGTCGTTTTTTTTTTTTCGGGCCGAATTTTTGAGTTTCGATATCTCAGCTCTGGAAGGGGCTAGAGCCTCCATTTTTGCACTCAGGTCTAAGTCTCATGGCCCTCTATCAGAATCCAGAGTTTTGGGAAGATTGGAGAAACTTAATTTTTCGCCCAAAAAAAAAAAAAACGTAAGGGGTACCACTGTCGTTTTTTTTTCGGGCCGAATTTTTGAGTTTCGATATCTCAGCTCTGGAAGGGGCTAGAGTCTCCATTTTTTGCACTCAGGTCTAAGTCTCATGGCCCTCTATCAGAATCCAGAGTTTTGGGAAGATTGGAGAAACTTAATTTTTCGCCCAAAAAAAAAAAAAAACGTAAGGGGTACCACTGTCGGTTTTTTTTCGGGCCGAATTTTTGAGTTTCGATGTCTCAGCTCTGGAAGGGGCTAGAACCTCCATTTTTGCACTCAGGTCTAAGTCTCATGGCCCTCTATCAGAATCCAGAGATTTGGGAAGATTGGAGAAACTTAATTTTTCGCCCAAAAAAAAAAAACGTAAGGGGTACCACTGTCGTTTTTTTTTTCGGGCCGAATTTTTGAGTTTCGGTATCTTAGCTCTGGAAGGGGCTAGAGCCTCCATTTTTGCACTCAGGTCTAAGTCTCATGGCCCTCTATCAGAATCCAGAGTTTTGGGAAGATTGGAGAAACTTAATTTTTCGCCCAAAAAAAAAAATTGTAAGGGGTACCACTGTCGTTTTTTTTTTCGGGCCGAATTTTTGAGTTTCGGTATCTTAGCTCTGGAAGGGGCTAGAGCCTCCATTTTTGCACTCAGGTCTAAGTCTCATGGCCCTCTATCAGAATCCAGAGTTTTGGGAAGATTGGAGAAACTTAATTTTTCGGCCAAAAAAAAAAAACGTAAGGGGTACCACTGTCGTTTTTTTTTTCGGGCCGAATTTTTGAGTTTCGATATCTCAGCTCTGGAAGGGGCTAGAACCTCCATTTTTGCACTCAGGTCTAAGTCTCATGGCCCTCTATCAGAATCCAGAGTTTTGGGAAGATTGGAGAAACTTAATTTTTCGCCAAAAAAAAAAAAACGTAAGGGGTACCACTGTCGTTTTTTTTTTTCGGGCCGAATTTTTGAGTTTCGATATCTCAGCTCTGGAAGGGGCTAGAGCCTCCATTTTTGCACTCAGGTCTAAGTCTCATGGCCCTCTATCAGAATCCAGAGTTTTGGGAAGATTGGAGAAACTTAATTTTTCGCCCGAAAAAAAAAAAACGTAAGGGGTACCACTGTCGTTTTTTTTTCGGGCCGAATTTTTGAGTTTCGATATCTCAGCTCTGGAAGGGGCTAGAGCCTCCATTTTTGCACTCAGGTCTAAGTCTCATGGCCCTCTATCAGAATCCAGAGTTTTGGGAAGATTGGAGAAACTTAATTTTTCGCCCAAAAAAAAAAAACGTAAGGGGTACCACTGTCGTTTTTTTTTCGGGCCGAATTTTTGAGTTTCGATATCTCAGCTCTGGAAGGGGCTAGAGCCTCCATTTTTGCACTCAGGTCTAAGTCTCATGGCCCTCTATCAGAATCCAGAGTTTTGGGAAGATTGGAGAAACTTAATTTTTCGCCCAAAAAAAAAAAACGTAAGGGGTACCACTGTCGTTTTTTTTTTTTCGGGCCGAATTTTTGAGTTTCGATATCTCAGCTCTGGAAGGGGCTAGAGTCTCCATTTTTGCACTCAGGTTAAAGTCTCATGGCCCTCTATCAGAATCCAGAGTTTTGAGAAGATTGGAGAAACTTAATTTTTCGCCCAAAAAAAAAAAACCGTAAGGGGGTACCACTGTCGTTTTTTTTTCGGGCCGAATTTTTGAGTTTCGATATCTCAGCTCTGGAAGGGGCTAGAGCCTCCATTTTTGCACTCAGGTCTAAGTCTCATGGCCCTCTATCAGAATCCAGAGTTTTGGGAAGATTGGAGAAACTTAATTTTTCGCCCAAAAAAAAAAAACGTAAGGGGTACCACTGTCGTTTTTTTTTCGGGCCGAATTTTTGAGTTTCGATATCTCAGCTCTGGAAGGGGCTAGAGCCTCCATTTTTGCACTCAGGTCTAAGTCTCATGGCCCTCTATCAGAATCCAGAGTTTTGGGAAGATTGGAGAAACTTAATTTTTCGCCCAAAAAAAAAAAACGTAAGGGGTACCACTGTCGTTTTTTTTTCGGGCCGAATTTTTGAGTTTCGATATCTCAGCTCTGGAAGGGGCTAGAGTCTCCATTTTTGAACTCAGGTTAACGTCTCATGGCCCTCTATCAGAATCCAGAGTTTTGGGAAGATTGGAGAAACTTAATTTTTCGCCCAAAAAAAAAAACGTAAGGGGTACAACTGTCGTTTTTTTTTTCGGGCCGAATTTTTGAGTTTCGATATCTCAGCTCTGGAAGGGGCTAGAACCTCCATTTTTGCACTCAGGTCTAAGTCTCATGGCCCTCTATCAGAATCCAGAGTTTTGGGAAGATTGGAGAAACTTAATTTTTCGCCCAAAAAAACCAAAACGTAAGGGGTACCACTGTCGTTTTTTTTTCGGGCCGAATTTTTGAGTTTCTAAATCTCAGCTCTGGAAGGGGCTAGAGTCTCCATTTTTGCACTCAGGTCTAAGTCTCATGGCCCTCTATCAGAATCCAGAGTTTTGGGAAGATTGGAGAAACTTAATTTTTCGCCCAAAAAAAAAAAAACGTAAGGGGTACCACTGTCGTTTTTTTTTCGGGCCGAATTTTTGAGTTTCGATATCTCAGCTCTGGAAGGGGCTAGAGCCTCCATTTTTGCACTCAGGTCTAAGTCTCATGGCCCTCTATCAGAATCCAGAGTTTTGGGAAGATTGGAGAAACTTAATTTTTCGCCCAAAAAAAAAAAAAACGTAAGGGGTACCACTGTCGTTTTTTTTTCGGGCCGAATTTTTGAGTTTCGATATCTCAGCTCTGGAAGGGGCTAGAGCCTCCATTTTTGCACTCAGGTCTAAGTCTCATGGCCCTCTATCAGAATCCAGAGTTTTGGGAAGATTGGAGAAACTTAATTTTTCGCCCAAAAAAAAAAAAACGTAAGGGGTACCACTGTCGTTTTTTTTTTTTCGGGCCGAATTTTTGAGTTTCGATATCTCAGCTCTGGAAGGGGCTAGAGTCTCCATTTTTGCACTCAGGTTAAAGTCTCATGGCCCTCTATCAGAATCCAGAGTTTTGAGAAGATTGGAGAAACTTAATTTTTCGCCCAAAAAAAAAAAAACCGTAAGGGGGTACCACTGTCGTTTTTTTTTCGGGCCGAATTTTTGAGTTTCGATATCTCAGCTCTGGAAGGGGCTAGAGCCTCCATTTTTGCACTCAGGTCTAAGTCTCATGGCCCTCTATCAGAATCCAGAGTTTTGGGAAGATTGGAGAAACTTAATTTTTCGCCCAAAAAAAAAAAACGTAAGGGGTACCACTGTCGTTTTTTTTTCGGGCCGAATTTTTGAGTTTCGATATCTCAGCTCTGGAAGGGGCTAGAGCCTCCATTTTTGCACTCAGGTCTAAGTCTCATGGCCCTCTATCAGAATCCAGAGTTTTGGGAAGATTGGAGAAACTTAATTTTTCGCCCAAAAAAACCAAAACGTAAGGGGTACCACTGTCGTTTTTTTTTCGGGCCGAATTTTTGAGTTTCGATATCTCAGCTCTGGAAGGGGCTAGAGCCTCCATTTTTGCACTCAGGTCTAAGTCTCATGGCCCTCTATCAGAATCCAGAGTTTTGGGAAGATTGGAGAAACTTAATTTTTCGCCCAAAAAAAAAAAACGTAAGGGGTACAACTGTCGTTTTTTTTTCGGGCCGAATTTTTGAGTTTCGATATCTCAGCTCTGGAAGGGGCTAGAGTCTCCATTTTTGAACTCAGGTTAACGTCTCATGGCCCTCTATCAGAATCCAGAGTTTTGGGAAGATTGGAGAAACTTAATTTTTCGCCCAAAAAAAAAAACGTAAGGGGTACAACTGTCGTTTTTTTTTTCGGGCCGAATTTTTGAGTTTCGATATCTCAGCTCTGGAAGGGGCTAGAACCTCCATTTTTGCACTCAGGTCTAAGTCTCATGGCCCTCTATCAGAATCCAGAGTTTTGGGAAGATTGGAGAAACTTAATTTTTCGCCCAAAAAAACCAAAACGTAAGGGGTACCACTGTCGTTTTTTTTTCGGGCCGAATTTTTGAGTTTCTAAATCTCAGCTCTGGAAGGGGCTAGAGTCTCCATTTTTGCACTCAGGTCTAAGTCTCATGGCCCTCTATCAGAATCCAGAGTTTTGGGAAGATTGGAGAAACTTAATTTTTCGCCCAAAAAAAAAAAACGTAAGGGGTACCACTGTCGTTTTTTTTTCGGGCCGAATTTTTGAGTTTCGGTATCTTAGCTCTGGAAGGGGCTAGAGCCTCCATTTTTGCACTCAGGTCTAAGTCTCATGGCCCTCTATCAGAATCCAGAGTTTTGGGAAGATTGGAGAAACTTAATTTTTCGGCCAAAAAAAAAAACGTAAGGGGTACCACTGTCGTTTTTTTTTTCGGGCCGAATTTTTGAGTTTCGATATCTCAGCTCTGGAAGGGGCTAGAACCTCCATTTTTGCACTCAGGTCTAAGTCTCATGGCCCTCTATCAGAATCCAGAGTTTTGTGAAGATTGGAGAAACTTAATTTTTCGCCAAAAAAAAAAAAAAAAACGTAAGGGGTACCACTGTCGTTTTTTTTTTTCGGGCCGAATTTTTGAGTTTCGATATCTCAGCTCTGGAAGGGGCTAGAGCCTCCATTTTTGCACTCAGGTCTAAGTCTCATGGCCCTCTATCAGAATCCAGAGTTTTGGGAAGATTGGAGAAACTTAATTTTTCGCCCGAAAAAAAAAAAACGTAAGGGGTACCACTGTCGTTTTTTTTCGGGCCGAATTTTTGAGTTTCGATATCTCAGCTCTGGAAGGGGCTAGAGCCTCCATTTTTGCACTCAGGTCTAAGTCTCATGGCCCTCTATCAGAATCCAGAGTTTTGGGAAGATTGGAGAAACGTAATTTTTCGCCCAAAAAAAAAAAAAACGTAAGGGGTACCACTGTCGTTTTTTTTTCGGGCCGAATTTTTTAGTTTCGATATCTCAGCTCTGGAAGGGGCTAGAGCCTCCATTTTTGCACTCAGGTCTAAGTCTCATGGCCCTCTATCAGAATCCAGAGTTTTGGGAAGATTGGAGAAACTTAATTTTTCGCCCAAAAAAAAAAAAACGTAAGGGGTACCACTGTCGTTTTTTTTTCGGGCCGAATTTTTGAGTTTCGATATCTCAGCTCTGGAAGGGGCTAGAGCCTCCATTTTTGCACTCAGGTCTAAGTCTCATGGCCCTCTATCAGAATCCAGAGTTTTGGGAAGATTGGAGAAACTTAATTTTTCGCCCAAAAAAAAAAACGTAAGGGGTACCACTGTCGTTTTTTTTTCGGGCCGAATTTTTGAGTTTCGATGTCTCAGCTCTGGAAGGGGCTAGAACCTCCATTTTTGCACTCAGGTCTAAGTCTCATGGCCCTCTATCAGAATCCAGAGTTTTGGGAAGATTGGAGAAACTTAATTTTTCGCCCAAAAAAAAAAAAAATAAGGGGTACCACTGTCGTTTTTTTTTTTTCGGGCCGAATTTTTGAGTTTCGATATCTCAGCTCTGGAAGGGGCTAGAGTCTCCATTTTTGCACTCAGGTTAAAGTCTCATGGCCCTCTATCAGAATCCAGAGTTTTGAGAAGATTGGAGAAACTTAATTTTTCGCCCAAAAAAAAAAAAACCGTAAGGGGTACCACTGTCGTTTTTTTTTTCGGGCCGAATTTTTGAGTTTCGATATCTCAGCTCTGGAAGGGGCTAGAGCCTCCATTTTTGCACTCAGGTCTAAGTCTCATGGCCCTCTATCAGAATCCAGAGTTTTGGGAAGATTGGAGAAACTTAATTTTTCGCCCCAAAAAAAAACGTAAGGGGTACCACTGTCGTTTTTTTTTTCGGGCCGAATTTTTGAGTTCCGATATCTTAGCTCTGGAAGGGGCTAGAGCCTCCATTTTTGCACTCAGGTTAAAGTCTCATGGCCCTCTATCAGAATCCAGAGTTTTGGGAAGATTGGAGAAACTTAATTTTTCGCCCCCCAAAAAAAAAAACGTAAGGGGTACCACTGTCGTTTTTTTTTCGGGCCGAATTTTTGAGTTTCGATATCTTAGCTCTGGAAGGGGCTAGAGCCTCCATTTTTGCACTCAGGTCTAAGTCTCATGGCCCTCTATCAGAATCCAGAGTTTTGGGAAGATTGGAGAAACTTAATTTTTCGCCCAAAAAAAAAAAACCGTAAGGGGTACCACTGTCGTTTTTTTTTCGGGCCGAATTTTTGAGTTTCGATATCTTAGCTCTGGAAGGGGCTAGAGCCTCCATTTTTGCACTCAGGTCTAAGTCTCATGGCCCTCTATCAGAATCCAGAGTTTTGGGAAGATTGGAGAAACTTAATTTTTCACCCAAAAAAAAAAAACGTAAGGGGTACCACTGTCGTTTTTTTTTTCGGGCCGAATTTTTGAGTTTCGATATCTTAGCTCTGGAAGGGGCTAGAGCCTCCATTTTTGCACTCAGGTCTAAGTCTCATGGCCCTCTATCAGAATCCAGAGTTTTGGGAAGATTGGAGAAACTTAATTTTTCACCCGAAAAAAAAAAACGTAAGGGGTACCACTGTCGTTTTTTTTTTCGGGCCGAATTTTTGAGTTTCGATATCTTAGCTCTGGAAGGGGCTAGAGCCTCCATTTTTGCACTCAGGTCTAAGTCTCATGGACCTCTATCAGAATCCAGAGTTTTGGGAAGATTGGAGAAACTTAATTTTTCGCCCAAAAAAAAAAAATGTATGTGTCGTTTTTTTTTTCGGGCCGAATTTTTGAGTTTCGATATCTCAGCTCTGGAAGGGGCTAGAGCCTCCATTTTTGCACTCAGGTCTAAGTCTCATGGCCCTCTATCAGAATCCAGAGTTTTGGGAAGATTGGAGAAACTTAATTTTTCGCCCAAAAAAAAAAAACGTAAGGGGTACCACTGTCGTTTTTTTTTTTCGGGCCGAATTTTTGAGTTTCGATATCTCAGCTCTTGAAGGGACTAGAGCCTCCATTTTTGCACTCAGGTCTAAGTCTCATGGCCCTCTATCAGAATCCAGAGTTTTGGGAAGATTGGAGAAACTTAATTTTTCGCCCAAAAAAAAAAAACGTAAGGGGTACCACTGTCGTTTTTTTTTTCGGGCCGAATTTTTGAGTTCCGATATCTCAGCTCTGGAAGGGGCTAGAGCCTCCATTTTTGCACTCAGGTTAAAGTCATATGGCCCTCTATCAGAATCCAGAGTTTTGGGAAGATTGGAAAAACTTAATTTTTCGCCCAAAAAAAAAAACGTAAGGGGTACCACTGTCGTTTTTTTTTCGGGCCGAATTTTTGAGTTTCGATATCTTAGCTCTGGAAGGGGCTAGAGCCTCCATTTTTGCACTCAGGTCTAAGTCTCATGGCCCTCTATCAGAATCCAGAGTTTTGGGAAGATTGGAGAGACTTAATTTTTCACCCGAAAAAAAAAAAACGTAAGGGGTACCACTGTCGTTTTTTTTTCGGGCCGAATTTTTGAGTTTCGATATCTTAGCTCTGGAAGGGGCTAGAGCCTCCATTTTTGCACTCAGGTCTAAGTCTCATGGACCTCTATCAGAATCCAGAGTTTTGGGAAGATTGGAGAAACTTAATTTTTCGCCCAAAAAAAAAAAACGTAAGGGGTACCACTGTCGTTTTTTTTTTTTCGGGCCGAATTTTTGAGTTTCGATATCTCAGCTCTGGAAGGGGCTAGAGCCTCCATTTTTGCACTCAGGTCTAAGTCTCATGGCCCTCTATCAGAATCCAGAGTTTTGGGAAGATTGGAGAAACTTAATTTTTCGCCCAAAAAAAAAAAAACGTAAGGGGTACCACTGTCGTTTTTTTTTCGGGCCGAATTTTTGAGTTTCGATATCTCAGCTCTGGAAGGGGCTAGAGTCTCCATTTTTTGCACTCAGGTCTA
This sequence comes from Pimephales promelas, assembly GCF_988280905.1. Lineage (NCBI taxonomy): Eukaryota > Metazoa > Chordata > Actinopteri > Cypriniformes > Leuciscidae > Pimephales > Pimephales promelas. The sequence goes on along the minus strand of NC_142775.1, from coordinate 25,420,411 downwards.
AGTCTCATGGCCCTCTATCAGAATCCAGAGTTTTGGGAAGATTGGAGAAACTTAATTTTTCGCCCAAAAAAAAAAAAAACGTAAGGGGTACCACTGTCGGTTTTTTTTCGGGCCGAATTTTTGAGTTTCGATGTCTCAGCTCTGGAAGGGGCTAGAACCTCCATTTTTGCACTCAGGTCTAAGTCTCATGGCCCTCTATCAGAATCCAGAGTTTTGGGAAGATTGGAGAAACTTAATTTTTCGCCCAAAAAAAAAAAAACGTAAGGGGTACCACTGTCGTTTTTTTTTTTTCGGGCCGAATTTTTGAGTTTCGATATCTCAGCTCTGGAAGGGGCTAGAGCCTCCATTTTTGCACTCAGGTCTAAGTCTCATGGCCCTCTATCAGAATCCAGAGTTTTGGGAAGATTGGAGAAACTTAATTTTCAAGAGGTCCTCGCTGCAGTCTGTAGCACGATGACGTAGCTGGACGGTCCAATACGTGTTGGACCCTGTAACGCGCGCATGCGCACTAGTCAAGTCAAGTCATCTTGATTTATATCGCTTTTAACAATTTAGATTGTTTCAAAGCAGCTTTCATTTAATGTAACAGATTGTCCGCTTTATAGCGGTTCATGAATAATGTTATTTTACAGCTAGTTAGTTTTGATTCTGTTGAAATGATAATTTGTTATTAAATTAGGGGATGACACCGTTCTCTCTAAACAGACTTTAAACGCGATCCTGTGATAAACGCTGATGGCACATGCACATTAAGAATTCATAGGCCTAGTTAGAGAGTTGGTGAACAATCGTTGATCTTCCAAGAATACATTTAAATATGGTCACGAGCGAAGCTCTTATTTTCAGAGCTTTCAGAATAAAACTTTTTTTTTAATAATTGCGACTTTTTCCTTACAATTGCGAGTATAGGCTACTTTTCGCAGACTTTATTTCTCAGAATTGTGAGATATAAAGTCAGAATTGCGTGAAATAAAGCCTCAATCGCATGTTATAAAGACATAATTGCTTGAAATAAAGCCTCAATCGCATGTTATAAAGACATAATTGCTTGAAATAAAGCCTCAATCGCATGTTATAAAGACAGAATTAGGTGAAATAAAGCCTCAATCGCATGTTATAAAGACAGAATTAGGTGAAATAAAGCCTCAATCGCATGTTATAAAGACATAATTGCGTGAAATAAACTAAAGCCTCAATCGCATGTTATAAAAGACATAATTGCTTGAAATAGCCTCAATCGCATGTTATAAAGACATAATTGCGTGAAATAAAGCCTCAATCGCATGTTATAAAGACAGAATTAGGTGAAATAAAGCCTCAATCGCATCTTATAAAGACAGAATTAGGTCAAATAAAGCCTTAATCGCATGTTATAGAGAAAGAATTAGGTGAAATAAAGCCTCAATCGCTTGTTATAAAGACAGAATTGCGTGAAATAAAGTCGCAATTGTGTGCTATAAAGTCAGAATTCTGACCTTTTTTCTCGCAATTCTGAATGTATAACATAAATGCGAGTTTATTATTACAAGATTTATTTTCCCCATGCTGTTATTATTTTAGCATTTTCCTTACTTATTCATCAATAATTACTTATAATTATTTAACAGTATTATACTACACAGTTTGAACATCATCTCAGTACAATAATGAGCTTACATATCACTTAAAACCAATGCATTCGAATTATAATCAGAGATCGGCACTGCGCATGCGTAAATGACGTCACCAAAACACACATCCATCCACTACGTATTGGACCATCCAGCTACGCCATCGTGCTACAGACTGCAGCGAGGGGTGTCTCTTAATTTTTCGCCCCCCAAAAAAAAAACGTAAGGGGTACCACTGTCGTTTTTTTTTTCGGGCCGAATTTTTGAGTTTCGATATCTCAGCTCTGGAAGGGGCTAGAGCCTCCATTTTTGCACTCAGGTCTAAGTCTCATGGCCTTCTATCAGAATCCAGAGTTTTGGGAAGATTGGAGAAACTTAATTTTTCGCCCAAAAAAAAAAAACGTAAGGGGTACCACTGTCGTTTTTTTTTCGGGCCGAATTTTTGAGTTTCGATATCTTAGCTCTGGAAGGGGCTAGAGCCTCCATTTTTGCACTCAGGTCTAAGTCTCATGGTCCTCTATCAGAATCCAGAGTTTTGGGAAGATTGGAGAAACTTAATTTTTCGCCCAAAAAAAAAACAAAAAACGTAAGGGGTACCACTGTCGTTTTTTTTTTCGGGCCGAATTTTTGAGTTTCGATATCTCAGCTCTGGAAGGGGCTAGAGCCTCCATTTTTGCACTCAGGTCTAAGTCTCATGGCCCTCTATCAGAATCCAGAGTTTTGGGAAGATTGGAGAAACTTAATTTTTCGCCCCAAAAAAAAAAAAAAACGAAAGGGGTACCACTGTCGTTTTTTTTTTCGGGACGAATTTTTGAGTTTCGATATCTCAGATCTGGAAGGGTCTAGAGCCCAGGGGCGTCGCAACCATGGGGGATGTGCGTGTTTTAACACCCACACTTTTCCCGGTGAGAGTGTTCAACACCCGCACTTTTTCTGCCGTTTTTCCGCAGTTTTACACAAACGCCTTTCTACAGTCGCTCCTCCGTTTCTCTGGCGCTCAGTGTGTGTGTGTGTGCGCTCGGTGCGGCTGTCTCCTCTCAAACATGACACCGGCTTTGAGTGTGTCCGGCTGATGATTGGCTGTTCTGCCTTAAGTCCCGCCTCTCTTGATGTGTTAGATGTATCGGTCAGCTCGTGCTGAGGAGGCGGGAACTTATGGTTGTTTACATCTCCCTTTTCCAGGTACTTTGAATGAGTGTTTATGCTTTCGAGTTTTTTAAATAAGCTTGATATGTGTTTGGGAAGATGTTATGTTTATGTTTTATTGACATGTCCAGTGTTTTCATTATTATATTTCGTATTTTTGGATAAACAGTAAAAGACTTGCGTTAGGCATTCTGTTTGTAATGCTGCGTGATTTGAAAAAAAAAAAAAAAAAAAAAAAAAAAACGCGCTCTTTGCTCACACGATCAGCATGGTGTTCTGTGTTTTCTCCTAAATAAAAGCTCAAGGGTTTATTTCTTACAAGTGAAGAAATTAGGACAAAAGTATTGTAATTTTGATAGCATAATATAGAATATAATGACAGACTCTATATCTTAACTATAAAGATGTTTGAGCCCTCTTTAGGTAAGCAACAAGTCCATGCTTTTTCGTTGTTCAATGTGCACAGGCCTGGGTCGAATCCAGTTGAAGCTCTTAATTTTGAGCTCTCAATGTGCTCCAGATTGATGCATTTAACCTTAAAATGTACCAAATTTTCTTGCGGGGGAGCATGCCCCCGAACCCCGCTAGAGGGACAGGGGTCTACGTAACATGCCCAAATTTAAATGACACATCCATCCCCCACACTTTTCAAAAGCTTGCTACGCCTCTGCTAGAGCCTCCATTTTTGCACTCAGGTTAAAGTCTCATGGCCCTCTATCAGAATCCAGAGTTTTGAGAAGATTGGAGAAACTTAATTTTTCGCCCGAAAAAAAAAAAAACCGTAAGGGGTACCACTGTCGTTTTTTTTTCGGGCCGAATTTCTGAGTTTCGATATCTCAGCTCTGGAAGGGGCTAGAGCCTCCATTTTTGCACTCAGGTCTAAGTCTCATGGCCCTCTATCAGAATCCAGAGTTTTGGGAAGATTGGAGAAACTTAATTTTTTGCCCAAAAAAAAAAAACGTAAGGTGTACCACTGTCGTTTTTTTTTTTTTCGGGCCGAATTTTTGAGTTTCGATATCTCAGCTCTGGAAGGGGCTAGAACCTCCATTTTTGCACTCATTTCTAAGTCTCATGGCCCTCTATCAGAATCCAGAGTTTTGGGAAGATTGGAGAAACTTAATTTTTCGCCCAAAAAAAAAACGTGAGGGGTACCACTGTCGTTTTTTTTTTCGGGACGAATTTTTGAGTTTCGATATCTCAGCTCTGGAAGGGGCTAGAGCCTCCATTTTTGCACTCAGGTCTAAGTCTCATGGCCCTCTATCAGAATCCAGAGTTTTGGGAAGATTGGAGAAACTCAAAATTTCGCCCCCCGAAAAAAAAACAAAAGGGGTAACACTGTCGTTTTTTTTCGGAGGGCGAAATTTTGAGTTTCTCCAATCTTCTCAAAACTCTGGATTCTGATAAAGGGCCATGAGAATTAGACCTGAGTGCAAAAATGGAGTCTCTAGACCCTTCCTGAGCTGAGATATTGAGATCCCACATAGCATTTATGCCATTATAAAAATAGTGGGTTACTGGACAAATAGTGGGTTTGTGGACACATGGTTTTTAAGCTTAGCTTTCAAAATTTTGGGATGAAAACTATTTTACTGCACTCAGGGAGGCCCCGTGAGTCTGTGGCACCAAGGGCCGTCCCAAAATTCCACCGTCCACGAACCCACTATTTTTATAATGGGATAAATGCTATGTGGGATCGCAATATCTCAGCTCAGGAAGTGTCTAGAGACTCCATTTTTGCACTCAGATCCATGTTTCATGGCCCTCTATCAGAATCCAGAGTTTCAAGAAGATCAGAGAAACTCAAAATTTCGCCCCCCGAAAAAAAAACCAAAAGGGGTAAGTAACACTGTCGTTTTTTTCGGAGGGCGAAATTTTGAGTTTCTCCAATCTTCTCAAAACTCTGGATTCTGATAGAGGGCCATGAGACTCAGACCTGAGTGCAAAAATGGAGTCTCTAGACCCTTCCTGAGCTGAGATATTGAGATCCCACATAGCATTTATGCCATTATAAAAATAGTGGGTTACTGGACAAATAGTGGGTTTGTGGACACGTGGTTTTTAAACTTAGCTTTCAAAATTTTGGGATGAAAACTATTTTACTGCACTCAGGGAGGCCACCTGAGTCTTTGGCACCAAGGGCCGTCCAAAAATTCCACCGTCCACGAACCCACTATTTTTATAATGGGATAAATGCTATGTGGGATCGCAATATCTCAGCCCAGGAAGGGTCTAGAGACTCCATTTTTGCACTCAGGTCTAAGTCTCATGGCCCTCTATCAGAATCCAGAGTTTCAAGAAGATCAGAGAAACTCAAAATTTTGCCCCCCGAAAAAAAAACAAAAGGGGTAACACTGTCGTTTTTTTCGGGGGCGAAATTTTGAGTTTCTCCAATCTTCTCAAAACTCTGGATTCTGATAAAGGGCCATGAGACTTAGACCTGAGTGCAAAAATGGAGTCTCTAGACCCTTCCTGAGCTGAGATATTGAGATCCCACGTAGCATTTATGCCATTATAAAAATAGTGCGTTATTGGACAAATAGTGGGTTTGTGGACACGTGGTTTTTAAGCTTAGCTTTTAAAATTTTGGGATGAAAACTATTTTACTGCACTCAGGGAGGCCCCCTGAGTCTGTGGCACCAAGGGCCGTCCCAAAATTCCACCGTCCACGAACCCACTATTTTTATAATGGGATAAATGCTATGTGGGATCGCAATATCTCAGCCCAGGAAGGGTCTAGAGACTCCATTTTTGCACTCAGGTCTATGTCTCATGGCCCTCTATCAGAATCCAGAGTTTCAAGAAGATCAGAGAAACTCAAAATTTCGCCCCACGAAAAAAAACAAAAGGGGTAACACTGTCGTTTTTTTTCGGGGGGCGAAATTTTGAGTTTCTCCAATCTTCTCAAAACTCTGGATTCTGATAAAGGGCCATGAGACTTAGACCTGAGTGCAAAAATGGAGTCTCTAGACCCTTCCTGAGCTGAGATATTGAGATCCCACGTAGCATTTATGCCATTATAAAAATAGTGGGTTATTGGACAAATAGTGGGTTTGTGGACACATGGTTTTTAAGCTTAGCTTTCAAAATTTTGGGATGAAAACTATTTTACTGCACTCAGGGAGGCCCCCTGAGTCTGTGGCACCAAGGGCCGTCCCAAAATTCCACCGGAATCCAGAATCCAGAGTTTCAAGAAGATCAGAGAAACTCAAAATTTCGCCCCACGAAAAAAAAAAAAAAAGGGGTAACACTGTTGTTTTTTTTCAGGGGGCGAAATTTTGAGTTTCTCTGATCTTCTTGAAACTCTGGATTCTGATAAAGGGCCATGAGACTTAGACCTGAGTGCAAAAATGGAGTCTCTAGACCCTTCCTGAGCTGAGATATTGAGATCCCACGTAGCATTTATGCCATTATAAAAATAACGGGTTATTGGACAAATAGTGGGTTTGTGGACACATGGTTTTTAAGCTTAGCTTTCAAAATTTTGCGATGAAAACTATTTTACCGCACTCAGGGAGGCCCCCTGAGTCTGTGGCAATGCGGCTTTAGTCTGCGCACTTGCGTTTTCGGGACCAGACATGCGCAGTCGTGAGCAGGAAGTAAAGCCGCAAAATCAATTGGCCTCACTTTTGAGGGCTTGTGCGGCACGCTTGGTTTAAATAATATTAAAGTGTTATTTCTTCCAAAAATTAAAATTCTGTAATTTGCTCAGACAAAAAATAGTGAATATTAAAAATGATGTCATTTGTGTTGCAAAGATGAATGGAAATTAGAGGTTTGGAACATGAGAGTAAATGAAAGAATTTACATTTTTATGATATATTTTAAACTTTTAAAAAAAGAGAAAAACTCCATGACAGGAAACAAATTTACTGCAGAAGCGCGGTGTGCTTTATTGGCTACTGATTCGAGGTATACATCTTCCTCTAATCCTACACCCACAGAATCAAAGAAACAAAACACACATGCAAATAGTGGCCAGCCTTCAGCAAGGGAGGGAGGAGGCTCGGTTTAAATCAATACATTTCATGTCAGAGTAATTGATGCCTTGTCCTCAACATTCTCATGTTTTTTTGTTGTTTTTTTCATGTGGCAACTTTAGTGCCTCTGTTCGGTTTTTATAAAACACTGAACTTCTGGTTTTCCTTTTCACATATAAAGTGAACCATGAGCCCATCTCTCTTTGTGCAAAAGTTTCATTGTTAAAACTTTCACAATGGCCTTCTTTGAATGAAGTGTAATTGCAATATACAAAAATAATGGGCTCCAGTTACTTAACTGCTAGAATAGAAGAAAAAGATAAATACAAGTGTCTGTGACTTAAATAGGTATGTATATTTCTCATGCCACAACCACAATAGACTTAGTGACATGGGCACAAACGAAATTGCATAACAGTAATGAGGACAAACAGTAATGTAACTACTTAGGACTAACAGTACACATAAAATGCTTGTTTCTGTCTTAGTGGATATCAAACTCCCCTATCCACAAGGAGTTTGACAGGGCAGTAGTTGTATTTAGATGGCTTCCACATAGTTGGCGGGCAGCATACCGGTTTTTCCAGTACGCTGCACAGTACCATACATCCAACCCTCATCAATAGACTGCACATTCACGATGACATCACCATCCTTGAAGGACACCTCATCACTGTCAGCACCAGCGTAGTCATACATGGCACGGACAGTTTTCTGTTTAGGGCAGAGGGGAGAATATTAAACGAATAGCTTCACTACATGGAATATGCTGTTACTATTTAGACTAAGATATTGTAAAGCATATGCATTGAGTTTATTAAAGTTGCCATTGGTCTCTCAGTACTTACTCCAGTGGTTGAGGGATGTGAGGGGACAGAAGAAACAGTGGTCTGTTGTGTTGCCACAGAGGAGGATCTCTGCTGAACCTCTGTAGTCTTGGTTTGTGTGTATCCTAAATGAGAAAACAGCAGATTTAATAGCATAAATATCTCATCAGATAATTAACATTCAGATTTTGGCCCCTTACAGGCAATCTTCAACCGTTATTAGTACCATTGAGATGGTAGACCAGATTAACACTTTTACATATCATTTTATAGGGGAAATTGGCAACTCTAGTTATTTCTTTGCTGATTTTCACTTTTGTTGTCACATGTTTTCTCAACAAGTTCCCCCTACAGCTTAGCAGCATATATTTTCACAACACTGTCATAAAAAAAAACCTCACTTGCGGGCTGCGGCACATTCTTTCTACCGCTGCTCATGTGCATTTGTTATTATCGGAGCTGGCCAACTTTATCGTGTGGAGGAGCTATGTCTACCGGGGTGGTAATCCATCATACTGTACACAGTATAATAGAATTATTTTGAATTGCTATAAAGCAAAAAAAAAAAATAATAATAATAATAGTAATAATTAAAAAAAAAAAACTCCTGGATTTTGTTTAAATATATTTGTTAATTCATTTTTGTCCGTCCTTAATGTTGCAATGTAACTCTATCCATCTGTTCCTGATTCGATATTGAAATGTGGACATTGCACTCACTCTTTTCAACATCAGAGCAGTCTGTAATTTTCAATGAAAGATCGAGTTATGATATTTTGAATAAACATTACGAGATCAAGTTCAACGTTTTTTTTTTTGTTTTGTTTTTTTTTTTTAAATTAACACAATCAGTAATTCACAAAAAAGATCAATAGCATGCATTGCAGTAGCCCTCAATCGGCTCATTGGGTCTATACGACCCCAATCGACTTTTACTTTATAAAAAAAAGGTTCCCTTCATCTCAATGGAATAAGATTTTGAGACTTTTCATATATTATCTATCTATACACACACAAACACACACAAAAAATTGCTTGATTCGGTTGTTCTGAAGGTATGTAAAAAAAAAAAATGTTTACACTTCTGGTCTTCAGGGTCAATATGACCCCACATTGAAATGAATGGGAAATGTGAAAAAAAAAAAAAAAAAAAAAAAAAAACTATTGTTGGGGTCGTATAGAGACCCCGAGGCCCAGAAGTGTAAACAGGAAACGAAGACCATTTGAAGGTTAAAAAAATAGATGGGTTGAATTTTCATTTCATGCCAACTGTAAAGACAAAAGAAATGGGGCACTTTAAACATGTACCGTGTAAATTCGAGACACCAAAGCCATTGCTGTAGAGCAATGCATGGTGGTCCACGTTCTCAGACACCTCGGACTTCTCATCGCCCACCCCACTCATTGCGCTGGTGGAGCGGGAGTGCTCCTTGCTGCGGCGCTGGGCTTGGACTAAATAATAGGACAAACATGTCAATGCTCCCTCCTCTTTGAAAGACTGTCTTCAATCGTAATAACTGTTTTATGGTGACCCACCTGACATCATATGAAGACTTCTGGACTGGATGTTGTCCTCGGCAGGGTCATAGTCAAAGACAGAGCCAGGGTTTGTGCGCCAGACACGCAGGTCTTAGAGAATGTAAACTCAGTTTTAGTGAATGTCTCTATTCAAAACTCATTTGGTTTCTGTATATCATTTATATATTATTCATTACATAGGTGTCATGCTTTTCTAGCTTTACAGGAAGAGAAATCAGTTTCTAAACTCAAGTGTGTTTAGTGTGTACAAGAAACACAGTGTGTGTCAGCTGACCAGTGATGGTCTCCTGATCATGTTCCTCTGCACGTCTCCTCTCCATCTCCACCACACGTCGCTGGATGCCGCGGTAGCTGATGTCACTGAAGTCCTGCGTGTTCCTCTTCACACGATCAGTTATGGGGTCAGAGATGGTGGGGGTGAAGCTGCCCTTACTCTTCTCAAAGTCCTCGTGGTATCTGACCTGACAGGACCAATAGACAGCAAAACATGAGTCAGGACACTAAGAACCTGCTACAGCAACAATCCATTTGTCGTCCAAAGTCTCAATTGGCAATTCGAATGGCTTTTTTAAATGAGAAAAGAAACTGTAGGGTGGGACTTGATTTTGTCCAATGGAAATTGATAGGGTAGTTGGATGGTTTTGGTTTGCTGCTGTGATCTCATGTGAGGGACAGGATGTCCCACCCTCATGCCAGTAAACATGTCATATTATAGAACAGAAGAGTTGTCGTTCCAAGAGGGAGGGGAAGTTATTTTGATTTGAGATTACGAGAGCACAATAAATAATGATGTCTGTGCCAGATCCAGTCTGCAGAATTTGGGCAGGCGAATTGACAGATTTTGCAGAAAACTGTGTAGTCAACGATGGGTACAGACTGTAACTGACTGTAATACAACCTTGTACATTTACCTCCCATTTTGAACGCAATAGGGTTGACCTTCATATAATATCGAAAAATCAGTACATTGCAAAATAATGATAAAGGTCAAGATGTGAACATCATCTTACTCCAGAGATGATACGCTGGGTTTCTTTAACACGTCTCATCTCAGGGGTGTCCAGCACAAAGGCGGCCTTCCCCTGCACCTGCTTACGGAAGCTGTCAGAGTACAGAACCTAAACAAAAGTCACAGAAAATACTTACATTATAAACCTGAATTATGATTATGTATCAAGACCCTGTGGTAGACACACCAGGAAATCAGGACATTAGACAAAGAACATGAATATGACATCCATCAGCAAAACCCTGGGTGTTATTGTGAATTCAGACAGATGAATTAGAAGGATCTTCAGAGGGCTGGATTAAAAGTCGGTAGGTCCCGAGATGAACCTTTGTAGTGATGATGATCAGTTACTGAATTAAATTCAGCATATGGAAGAATAAAGTTAATATTATTAGCCTCCTAAGTGAAATGAGGGTATTAGAGCAGTTACGTTTACACACGGCAAACACACACACTCGTGTCCTGTGGCTGTGAGTACCGAGCTAATCTGCACTTGGTTCCGTTTGACCCGTTCCATCTCTGGAGTGAACACCACAGGCGTTCCCTTGGCAGAGAGGTCCTTATACAAAACCTAGAGTAGAAAAGAACAGCGCCCCCAGAGGCCAGTCAGACACAAAACACCACACAGACGCTAGAGTCTCAGGAGAGTCGCAGTCACATCAAACGTCACACACAACACACAATGAGTTTATTTCCTAGAATTAAAAAAATAGGAAACTGGTTGGGAAGGGAAAACAACAAATATGGGATATCTGGTGTTGGTTTAATTTTGGATTAGGAACGATGTTTGCAGTTGAATAATTCCCATACATTTGAACTCACAGCAAAGGGTAACTAACTATGGTGGAGTATGATTTTGTGAATTACATTAGATGAAAATGATGGCATTGTAAGAGTGGAAAAAGAAGAAGAATACTGGAAGCGTTAATGGGGTACAGAGCCACTCTCAAGTAAACCCTGTGGAGCTTCCACTACCGAGCTGATGTGCTTCTGATTCTCTCTGACCCGCTTCATCTCGGGGAGGTCCGGTATGGCTGTGCCTTGACCCAGCGAATCCTTGTATTTTATCTACCCAAGGATTAATTACGACATATCAAATAAACAACACGCACATGAACCAAACAGCAACAGAACAAACATCTACAAAGATGACATACACAAAATCATTAGCTCTGTTCCAAACCCAAGCCTCCTCGCTGCCTACGCAGACGTCTGCCTTTTAAAATTGCATTATAAGTGCCCATAAGAGGCATACTTGTAAATTTCTACATAGGCAGCAGTTTTATATACTACAAAAATAGCATTTAGCATCAGAGACTCGACCCACCACGTACTATTTAAGTTTAACAATCCATAAAGTTGTCAACTTTTCATAACAGCCTTTGGGTCAGGAGTGTGCCTATGATGCCTTCAAATGCTCCCTTGGTAGGCAGCTTACTAGGTTTTGGAGCAAATCAATTATGTAGGCAAAAAACTGATAATGTTGCTGATAAACAAAACAAGTTTAAAACTAGATCTTACCCGCAAGATTTTGTAAAAAAAAAAAAAAAAAAAAAAAAAAAAAGGTATGGTACCTAATTATTGCTAATATCAATAATATTAATTAAATCTGCGGCTAAATAGATATTACTGACAAAAGGGAATACAGGATTTTGTCACATGAGCTACACAAGAGTTACAACTATTTTTATGAATGATGGATTTGATGCAGTGACTTCTTCTCAGGATCACTAGAGGGACTAGTATAAACAGATGGAGGCTAAAGGGGTTTCTTAGATGATGGAGAGACGAGGAAAAGGGAATGTTTTATGGGTGGGATAAAGGGATACATCGCAGTGTACCGTGCTAATATTTTGCTGATTGCGTTTAACTCTCTCCATCTCTGGCGTTTCTGAAATTGATGTTCCTCCTCCCAAGTCTTCCTTGTATTGGATCTTAACACATGTAGAGGCAATGAGGCAAAAATTAAACAAAAAACCAAGATAAAAAATGACTTGAAATCTTATGATGTCAATAATTGTCAGATATCACGTGTAAAAAAAAAAAGAAAAGAAATCTATGACATACAAAATGCCTTTGAAGATGTCAGAATACATCTTAAATTGTCTCTAAACAAAGTAGGGAAAATAATTTGGTCATATACTGTGAGGTATAAACACTAACGTTCAAAATCTTGAGGTCCGTAAGATTTTTTTAAAAGGAATTATGAAAAAAATATATCACAGTTTCCACTAAATATTAAGCAGCTTAAAATGTTAAGCAGCAAATGTTGCCGCATTGATAATAATAAGAAATGTTTCTTGAGCACTAAATCATCATATTAGAAATGATTTCTGAAGGATCATGTGAAATTTAAGCTTTGCCTTCACAGGAATAAATTACATTTTAAAATATATTCACAGTTCTGTTAAATGGTATTTCACAACAACTATAGCATATAAATAACATTTATTTTATTTTTGATCAAATAAAAACAGCCTAGGTGAGCATAACATCTTACAAACTCCAAGCGTTTTTTGAATGGTAAACTATGGAGTAAAATACATAAAATAGTGAAGGGGAGCTTTTGGTTTTTTTAGGGACGTTTATCCTTACCAATAAGCTGAAGAAGGGGTAAATGAGACTTAGATAAAGATGAAGAATGAGAGTATACAGTAAAATGTTTAAAGCAATGAGTCTTCCTCAAAGAGAAAATCACTACCGAGCTGATGTTCTTCTGGGTGTCCCGTACACGCTTCACCTCAGGAAGGTCAGGTATAGAAATGCCTTGACTTCGCGAATCCCTGTATTTAATCTAATACACATTTCAGGTCCATTAAGAGCATGAAATAATTGACAGGATCAAATAAGTGATAAAGTCAGAGAATGCAAAAATGGGATGAAAGGGGTAAAAAGAGAGGAGAGGTTGAGTGTTTTTAACAATGCAACACTAGTTAAAGTCTTGGAACCACTTTCGGATGAAGATGGATACATTTATGGATCATGTTATAATATGTTATTAAAACTGATGAGAGGCATGGCTATTTATTTAAAATGATTACTTCATATTAGATGCTCTATTTTAAAATGAATGTTTGAAATTACATTTTTTAGAATGCTGTCATACATAAAGGAGGCATTATGTTGTTTTTTAGGGACTCTCCCATGGGAAGGAGGGTGAATGGTTGGGTCACAACACTGAGTACCGTGCTAATAGCCTCCTGATTGCGTTTAACCCTCTCCATCTCAGGGGTTTCAGCTATGGATGTTCCTTGCCCAAGCTCCTCCTTGTACTGGATCTTTAGAATTGTACAAGAATGATGATGCATTAACATTTGTTTTTTATCTTGTATGATAAGTAGCTTTCATTTGTTTTGTCTGGGGACGCTTCAGAATGTGCCCTAGCACATAAAACAGACCAAACATGTGAGAAGAGATGGACAAACAAAGAAACTACACCATTTCAAACACAACATTTCAAACACACAAGACAGATACAAACCAAACAAGTAAAATATGTACATATATTAAGCTTGTAAAATGGTTAGAGCTACTGTTTAGGAGGAATAAAGGTCAACAGCATCAAATTTGATGATTACTGTTAGTGGCTTTGCTAATTTATGACTAAGTATTAAACTACGGTCTGTTTAGGATATCTATATTTATATTATATAAAAAGAGCTGGATGTCAAGAAATGTTAACTTGAGGTTGTACAGAAAAAACAAGGAAAAGGTGGTGTAAAGCAAGAAAAGAGAACAGAAAAATAACCAAAAAAAAAAAGTGGTTAGAATGTTGAAAAAAAAAAAAAAACATATACTCATTAAGCAGTAAATACCGAGCTGAAATTCTTTGTATTTTCTTTAACACGAAGCATTTCAGGAGTGTCCTTTACTGCTGAAAACTTGCCCTTACTGTTTTTAAGGTCAATCTGGTACTGAAGCTAAAAAGAAAAGAGCACAAAGGCAGTCAAAACTGACACAAAAATGCAACAAGAGAAAACAGTTCTCATTCAAAATCAAGAGAAGTGTGTTACTAAAATGGACAACCAAGTAAGCCACATAACAAATCTGTCTACACTTTAATATCCCTCTCTCTTTTTTTTTCATACAAAAACACATGAAAGACAGAGACCAAAGACAACAAAGGATTCAAACTCCAAATTTAGGCTAAGGGCCCTTTCACACCTACCTTGTTTGGTCCGGACTTTCAGACTTTTCAGTTTGGTTCTAATCAAAATTACAGGTGTGAAACAAACGGATGAAATTTGGTCACACGAAAAGAGGTAATCTCGGTCCGGATCAAACTGAACAAAGGTTTGGTTCGTTTCTAGTGTGAAAGCATTTCTGTATGGTTCGGACTTTCAGACCTTTTACAGGAAGTTCTGGTAGTTCCCGTATAGCCGAAAAAACAGAATGAGGCAGGAAAAATAAGCACATGGGGAGAGAGGAGGAGATGAGGTTTTAATTGAATTATGGTCTGATGACATAATTAGAAGTCTACTTGCAGTCTTCTCCTCATTTCCTGCCGGTGACGATAAAATAAAATTTGGCGAATTTGAACTAGCCTTGTGTATAGTTGGTTCTGCAGGTATTTATGCCATACAAATATAGTTGCTACGATATGCGTCTGTTCATTCATGTTGTTATAGTTACCCGCCGAATTGACAATACGCTGCATCAGACGCACATCCATTTACAAAACCAATCAATGTCAAGATGCAGCCTACATAGATGATGACGACAAGACGCAAGTATGTCACGTAAAGTTCTTTAGTGCACTCGCATAACTGCAGTGTGAAACCAAACCAAAACTTTCTGAAAGTATAAAATGTATCAAAACGTGAACTTTGGTTTTTGGACCTTGGTGCAGACTTTCAGGTGTGAAAACGCCCTAAAACATAAACATAATATTGACTGAACAGACATAATATGCACTGGCTCAAAGCCCGCGGAGAAACACTTACGGTGCTAAAGTTCTTCTGGTTCTCACGCACTCTTTGCATCTCAGGAGTGTCCAACACTGGCACATAGTGTGACATGGTCTTCTCAGCCTCCTCCTTGTACTTTTTCTATAAGGTTAAATACAAAGTTGAATCATAAAAATCATAATAATAAACAGAGCAAATCCTCATACCATCGGTGGTCAGGCCCTGTTATTTTTCTAGTTTGTTTTTTATTCATTGTTATATGGAATTTAGCAACCCTTTTACCAAAATGTGTCTATATACAAATCCAAACGTCTTAATAATAAAAGTTTTAAAATAGGTAAATTCATACCAATACACTAGCAATAAACATTGTTCTTCAAAGAAGCAACCCTCATACCTGGCTCACAAGGTTCCTGATCTGCTGAGCGTGGAGGATGTCAGGGGTGTCAATGACTGTGGTGTATGTGGCTCTGTCATGCTCAGCATTCTGCTTGTACTTGGCCTGGAAAAACAAATTAACCAGCAATCAATGTATTGTTGAAATGTTGATGCTATTACCGTAGTTGAGGGAATACTGAATTGATGGGTTGAAGATCATCTGTGTACCTGACTGAGGATATCTGTGGCGTTCTTTGCCCTCAAGAAGTCTGGAGTGTCAGTGGCCAAAGCCAACATGCCTTTTCCCTTGATATCTTGCTCCAATCCTTTCTTGTACTCTCTCTGCAGGAATTGGGCAGAAATGAGATTATGTCCATATGTTTGTTTATCAGTCATCTTAACATTCACACCAATAAACATTCCTGTGGGCTGCAAACACATATATAAAAAGGAGAATAAGAAGAAAAGTGTGATGATATTAACATCAAAGCTGTGAAGGAAAAATAGGGAAAATAAGGGAGAAGATTTAGAATTGAAAGACAAAATGACATTTAGTGGAAGTCTCGGTCAGATGAGTTGAATTGCTTTGCCAAACCTGATGGCACATCAAACATCCATAAGCTTGGTTAGTTTTCTCATTAGCAAGAGGCAAAGTGACCAGTTTCTGCCTGATTAGTCTGATGAGGAGAAAGTGGCGGTCTGGGAGAGGACTATAGGTAAGATAAGTCAGTTTGAGCTATAGCCATCCTACCTCACAAAGGATATGAGTAGCATTCTTTGCTCTCAGTAACTCAGGAGTTTCCTCCAGCACTGTAAGCCCTTTACCCTTCACCCCTTCCTCTAGATCCTTCCTGTACTCTTTCTACAGGGCGGAGAAGAACAGAAATACTGCAGACACATAGCACACACAGACACAGTACTGCGCCCACTGACATGTCAAAGTCACCAAGCATTTGCACTGAGTTTAAGATAATGTTTCACACACAGATTATAACCAAGGTGTATGTTGTTGTTGACCTTACATAAAAAGTAATTGAACATAATCTACTTGGAGCAAATGCATTGCTGAGTTTGAAAAGCAACCAGATAAAGCCATATACAATATTTATCACAAATGTCACAGGCAAGAATATTGACAAAAACAGTGTCTGAGACGTTTTAACATGTACATTCGTTTTGCAGCATTCCTATAATTTTAAAGCCAAACTAAAATCTAATGAAGTTAAATAAAATAAAATGTTATGTCATGTGCATGCTCAGGGTAACTAAATATTCATGGTAACCAAGATCTTATGAGGTTAAAAACAAACAAACAAACACACACACACACACACACACACACACACACACACACACACACACACATATATATATATATATATATATATATATATATATATATATATATATATATATATATATATATATATATATAACATTTCCAGGAAAACATGAAAAAATTAAAATATCAAATAATTTGAAAGACTGCATAGTGATAGAGATTGGATAATGATAACTTGGCGAAAATAGAAAAAAATGTAGTATTAAAAATATAAGGATTTTCATAATTTTCATTAATTTTGAAAATCCAGGCCTGGAATGGCATTCCCTAATATGTCCAGGTTTTTCATGACTGTTGGAACTTTGTTAAAACCAGCAACAGCAGAAAACACACACACAGACACACACAGATGTTGGAGGGGGAAGGGAATTAGTCTATTACAACGGAAGGATGGTTCATGCATACTAACCATAACCTACTTGGGTGTAACTGGAAACTTCAAATACACTCATGTAAAGGATTATAATGCGTATGTGGTCTTAGTATTATTACCAGGATGGAAGGAAGATAATATAAGGGCTTCATGTTACCTCGCTAATAATTTTCGTGGCGTGTCTGACATGCATCATGGCAGGGGTGACCTCCAACCCAGAGAGGTTCTTTCCTTTCATTGTCATCTCAAAGTCCTTCTTATACTCTTTCTATCCACCACAAATATAGAAGAGTGGGAGATACATGAAGCTTCAGGCATGCGGGTCTAGTACACCATGGTACACACTGGTTCCTCAGTCCAAGATTGTGACAGTTCATATAATGTTTTGAGTATCTTGATGTTGATTTAAAACGAATCGGTTACCTAACGTAACCTCCGTTCTCCCTAGATGAGGGAACGAGTATTACGTAAGCTAGCTTACGCTAAGGGAAAGATTAATCTTTTCTGAGAAGTTGAAGCCAAAAAATTATCCTATAATTTGTATCCATTGTCAACGCAGTTCAACTGCCGCAAAACATGACATGAGCGGGCTAGCTAGCAGCTCATAGGTTCGCTCACAGAGAACTACTACAGCCTATGGGAGAACTCGGCTGAACTCGCGACCAATGAGAGCCTGACATGCTCTCATTGCGTCAAAGCCCGCCAAAATGGACATGGCTCGAGTGTATAAATATTCGCCAGTCTCTCGCTGTACTATGGTTTTAATGAATGAAGCGAGAACTGCATTGCAAGCACGGCCTAAACCTAACGCTGTGCGCGCTAAGCATCCACAATGTGTACCAGGGGAGGGATCCCAGGGGACCCTAAGTGGGAATAAGTATGTACGTGAAATATAAGGCCAGCAAGCGGGCCGGTGATAGTGTAGTACATAAGCCATAGACAGTAAAAGAAAGACATAAGTACATGAGGGAAGAACAAGCGGCATGCCGGTTGTTTGAGTGTGACTTCAGAAGAGCTTAGAGTCGCGAGGAGTTTGTTGACCGTAAGTACTTTGAACGGTCTTCTCATGAGCGCTTTGATCAAAATTCTGAGATCTAAGATCGGTCTGAGGCTGCCGTCTTTCTTGGGGACAAGAAAATAACGGCCGTAAAACCCCGACTCGCTCATAGAAGGCGGTACTCTCTCTATGGCCCTTTTGCACAAAAACTTTGCTATCTAGGAGCGAAGCGTGTTGGCTGCTTCTGAACTCACTGAAGTTTCGAGCCGCGCACGGAAGCGTGGAGGGCGGCGGCGGAACTGTGATAGCTGCTTAACACCCACGGGGAGATTCCCGGAATAGCTTCCCACGCTTTGAAGCGTAACGCTAGAGTGAATGGCCATATCGCCCTGATTTCTGCACGTAGCGGCCTGAACACAGTGTGTGGGCGTGCTTAGTTTTTGTAGCAACGGGAAATACACTCAGAGGAGTTTATGGGTCGTGAAACAGAGCGGGCAGAGGGGGGACGCGCACACAGGCTCGTGGACGCGCTTATGCACTCCGACACTAGAGCGGGCTGTGACCACTTTATGGGGGTGGACTCTGAGGTACACGGGACATGTGGTGCTTTTGTGTACGGGTGAACACAGGATCGTGGGCACATTGTCTACACAAGAGGATTTTATGCTCTTTTGAGGTTTCTCATTTAGGCGCTCGCAAGCGGGCAGAGACCGGCTTGTTTGTGGCGGTGAAAACTGCTGCAGTAGTCACATCAGCGGGGACTGACAGAGGGCGAAGCTTTGATGGCGGTCCAGCCGCAGGGGGGAAACCCCGTCG
Source organism: Pimephales promelas (assembly GCF_988280905.1). Taxonomy (NCBI): domain Eukaryota; kingdom Metazoa; phylum Chordata; class Actinopteri; order Cypriniformes; family Leuciscidae; genus Pimephales; species Pimephales promelas. The sequence continues at coordinate 25,401,490 of NC_142775.1, read as the reverse complement.
TTTTCTCAGCTGTGCTAGGCAGACTTCGGTTGATCGGGCTTCGGCGCGATCTTTAGACGAGTCCCATAGAGAGTCGGGTGCCTGCAGTAAGTAAAGATACGTCGTCGAAAGGCGCTAGCTTGCAGGACGGCTGACGGTGGCGAAAACGGCCGGCTTCCTCTGTCTCCAAGACGCTCGCTAGAGCTGCCCTGTACCCTCTCGACGGCGACTGCTTCTTCTCAACTCAACTGTTACGTGCAGCCTCGCTGAAGTGATGTAAATCATACAGCAGCACAGCGGGCGACACTGGCGAATTTATACACTCCAGCCACGCCCATTTTGGCGGGCTTTGACGCAATGAGAGCGTGTCAGCCTCTCATTGGTCGCGAGTTCAGCCGAGTTCTCCCATAGGCTGTAGTAGTTCTCTGTGAGCGAACCTATGAGCTGCTAGCTAGCCCGCTCATGGTCTGCTGCAGATGAACTGCGTTGACAATGGATACAAATTATAGGATAATTTTTTGGCTTCAACTTCTCAGAAAAGATTAATCTTTCCCGTAGCGTAAGCTAGCTTACGCAATACGAGAGAACCTCTCGTAAGAGAACATTTTCTCCAGTCAGTGTATTGTACAGTGACACTATCAAAACATAAGCATCTAACATACATAAATGCCTACCATTAATCCATGGGTCCTGGTTGGAAATTGTGGCCTCCCAATTACTAAATAGCATTCCAATATTTGTATCCAAATAAAAACACACTGTTTGAATCTTACTTAGTATTATAAAGTCATTCACACTGCGTTACAAAGAATACTTGAGCTATATACGCTGAGCTTTGGCATCAATTTTTACCTGACTCTGCATATGTTGAGCCTCCTTAGCAGTCACGTAAGTAGGAGTCTCGAAGTCCAGCATGGCTTTGCCTCTTTCTTTCTCATATTTCTCCTTATACTTCACCTGTAGTCAGACAAATCCCAAAGGTGAAAAACATACAAATAGAAAAAAGCTGAACTGATTAATTTAATGGTTTACTAAATAATGATTGACAAGCAAAGACCACAGATTTGTCTGCAAACTGAATCTTTTTGAAGAGTCAAGATTATACTGGATATCAATTAATCTGCCATTTTATGTTCCTATGCACTGAGACTCCTGAAAGAGAGTTTACCATAGGCTCAACAGTGTGGAAAATTCATTAAAAATACAATGGATGTTTATGATGTTTTCGCAATATAAAATGTCTCAGACTTTAATGATTGAGTGACTCACTTTTACAACTTTTTTCTTACATAACACACAGACAAGTCCTTATAAAGCGGTTTTATAGCACAAATTAACCAAAACAAATAAAATGTAAATGATAAATAAATCTAATTTAGCTGCAAAAGACTGACAAGTTAGCTGAAATGAAATTAACAGGTCCAACATGTGAAGCATCACACACAGAGAAGCAGGTGATGTCAGCTGCAGAAATATTCACAACTGTATGACTTACGTGACTTTGCAGCTCTGAGGCCTCTTTGTGGTGAAGCTGCTCAGGTGTGTCAGCTATCATAAGGTAGTGACCCCTACTTTCCTCAAACTTCTTCTTGTACTGGTACTAAAGAGGAACGCCCAATAAAGCAGCTCAATAAAACAAAATGGAAATCCAGTGTTTCATCTCTCCCATATTGAAAAGGCCGAAACTGGCCAAAAATGAAAAAGAAAGTGGGGACCAAAAAAAAAAAAAAAAAAACATGAAGAAGAAGAAGAAAAAACTGATGGCTGAACACATAACATAATGACATGTTATGTTTGCTAACACTTTACAATAAGGTTTCATTAGTTCACTTTAGTTAACATGATCTAATAATGAACTGTACTTACAAAGAATTTAGTTTCAAGTTTATTACAACATTTACTAATACATTATTAAAATGAAAAGTTGTATTTGTTCATTTTAGTTAATGTAATGTGAACTAACATGAACAAATGATGAATGACTGTATTTTTATTAACTAACATTAACAAATATTAATAAATACTGTAATAAATGTTCTGCTCATTGTTAGTTCATGTTAGTTCATACAATAACTAATGTTAACAAATGAGACCTTATTGTAAAGTGTTACCAAATATTCTAATAATCACACTTTGGAGCCAAAAAAAACACCTTACCCAAAAACCTCTTAGACTTCATTTAAGGTTATATATAACAATACCATTTTAAAATCAGTTTTAGATAGATTAGATAGATTAAAAAAAAAATTAGATGTTAGAGTGCTTTTAGAATAGCACTAGGCATGTTAATAGAAATAATAATAAGAAAAAAATAGAATAGGGTCAAGTGAAAGCAAAAATGGAGCTAGTGGTAGTATGTTTAAAATTGGATGATGAGGGTCACTACCAAATGATAGCCTGGAATGAGTAAATATATTAAATGATAGCTTTCTCTGAGGATGATAGATGGTTCATGTGAAATTACATGAAGATGTGATATTTCACATTGATAGTGTTACAGTGTGTGATGGGAGGGAAATGAAGCCATCAATAAAACTCTTACATCACTGGACAGCTTGCTAGTGCTCAGGTTGTGCTGCATTGACAAAGACTCAGCCATGTCAGTGACAGGTTTGTGAATCTTCTTCAGGTCACCTTTGTACTTCACCTGTAAGAAATATCCAGGCAAAAACACACCATGATAAGAAACACTCTCAATGTGATAAAAGCAGGTTTGAGAGTTTAAAGCACCTCGCTTGCAAGTTCATTGGCATCCTTCAAAGTCTGATAAATCTTGCTGTTCTTCAAGTCATACTGTGGTCTCTTTCCTTTAATCTCCTTGTCAAACTTCTCCTTGTACTTCACCTTTTGAGAGAGAAGAGTAACAATATTAGTTGCAGTTAGTGATGTATTTTCTGTCATATGAGCCAAAACGCTTGCAAAAGCACAGAGACATGAATCGTTTCATGCAATCATCAGTGGAAAGAAAGGGAAACTGAAAAGAATCTCATTACAACAAGGTTTCAGTTGGGTCTAATACAGTACAATTCAGATCAAGTTCACATTGTACT